>NW_010298907.1:0-29146 GCF_000700745.2 Antrostomus carolinensis | reverse complement strand
TGAAAAGCTTTATCATTTGAAGAAGACAAAGGTTACTTTCTGTATTTTAATAAAAGGAACTTTAGGAGGGAGAAGGGGAAATAATGATTTATTTTTTTTTTTTCTCATCATGTTTGTCTTTTAAGTGAATTCAAATTTTTTGAAAATAATTTATTAATGTCAACATGCTTTAAATTATTAATATCCTATTACATATAACAGTAATGTATGACTGTGGGCTAGGATATGTCATTCAAGAAAATTGTTTAGATTTATTATTTTGTACTGACATTTCTTATTAATCTGAAGTGATTTGGCTGAAGTTGAATAACTCACAAAAAAAGAACAGAAGTCCAGATTAAGTTATATTTTTGTGTGTATTTTCTGTTTTGCACTACTCTGTGCAGCTCCCTTAGAAGCCTTTGGCATGTGTTTTTTAAGGTGACTTCTGTTTCATTCTGATTTAACTAATTTTTTTTTCCTTAAGGTTTACTTTGTATCTGCTTTTGCCTTACAAGAAGTGTTTCCTTGAAAATCATATGGCTTTTAAGAATGTCTAAGTTCTGAAGCCGGCCCTTCAGTTTATTTGGCAGACTGGATATGTACTTTATTTCTTCTCCGGACCAGGATGACCTTCTGCATGTGCCTTATTATGGACAAATCTCTTTTGTAACATCCACAAGGAAGACAAAGTGAAATGTCAGTTTTGCCTGGATAAACTGTTTGCTTGGTTTTGATAGAAACATGCCAAAGTAGTCACATCAGACAACAGTGGAATGAGCCAACTTTAAGGGAACAGTGTTCTCACTGTTGTCTTTCTTCAAATTCACAGTATGAAAAAGGGTTTTAATGTTTACCTCCTACAGCTTCTCCACTTCTATTTCCTTAAAAAAGAAACTGCTTTCTCTTTATATGAGCAGTTACATTCTGGTATGAGGGTTGGAATTTTTTCTGCCTCAATTTCAGAGTGATTATAGAATTAGTTTTTGGAGCTGTGTTCCTATTTTTAGGGGAGAAATTAGTACAACGGATGTAAGGGTAGCTTTTACAAGTTATTATGTAGCATGATTTGCTCATTATCTATGAGACTCAGAAGATTACTAGTACAGCTTAAATAGTGAATGTTTGTCCAGCAAATTTCTATGCTAAATCAGATTGGAAATGAGCATGTTAGTATCTAATACTGAAATCCCTCACTTATTTGTTGGCTCTAATTTTGGGCAAGATGGCTCTTGACAGAAGTATGTTTAGAACTAGCAAGTTTAAATACACTTGCAAGAAGGGAGGACTCTCAAGGGTTTTTGCAAAGTGCTGTTGTATAATGCAGTATGTGTATCTTCACAGTTTTCATGAAAGTGGACGCAATTTTCTAGTAATAACATTTCTTTAAAAGAAAATTTATTTTTAAATAAATTTCATGCTTTATTTATAAAGACTAGACTGTGATATCTGCATTTTATCCCCTCCATGTTTGTCTCCTTACACTGTTTTCAGTTATTGTAAAGGAGCATACATAAACTATGCTTGAGTTGAAACAATTAAATGGAGATTTTTAGTCAAAACATTTACAGTTTTAAATGATGGACAGAACTTCTCAACTGTAGAAATATAGCTTGCTTTTATTTACACAACCCTAACTTCTAAAGAAATTTAAATCTCCAGTCTAAAGCAACTAAACCATAAAGTATTTCTGAAAATATTTATTAGCAACTGTCACAGAACAGCTTAGTTAAGATTTCAGTAAGGGAAAAGTTCCACGCTTAAAAAGTTGCATCAGAGGCTCAGTTGCCTGAAACTTGATGGTCAGCCCTTTAAAGGAGAAGTTGGGCAATGATGCAGAGAGCGCTATGAACATCAGGGGGGTCTTGAATAGAACCAGTGTTACCTGGGAGAAGACAATGCTCAGGGCTACCTCTTTGCTCTTGCTGAAGTTTGCATTAAGATCATTTGATATGATTCAGAATCCACTTTTCAGTATACCAAAGCATAACCTTATCTCTTTATTGTATTTACTTCTGTACCGGCAAGTATGTAGGAGAGAACAGTAATATTGGGTGTTTGGACAGAATAACACCAGCTGAGTTTCTCCAAATATATTCTCTATGTCCTTTCCTTCTGATAGGTCAGAGGTATATTACTTTCTCTACACTATACTATACAAAGGTATAGTACTTTGGCTGAGTTTAAGTATTTTGGGAAGCTCAAATCATGTAATAGAAATTGATACAATTTTTTTCTCCTGTTACTCCTTGGACATAAATTTGTCTGCATACTTGTACAAAGGGAAGATAGAAATACTAACAATATGGCTAGCGATGTGCTTTGATATCCCAGTCACCTGTATATCTTCTGTTAAACCTAGTTATCTATGGAGCAAAAGAAGTAGGTATGGGTGGTATGAAAATCTGTATATAGTGGCCCTTGGTGTGAGATATGCCTTCCAGCACACTGAAATGCTCCCCTACTACCACTACATTCTTGTCCAGGTACTTTTTTTTCTTTTAATTTGCCTTCCATTCCAGCTGCAAAATTACTGTGGCTTAATTACCTTTCCTTTGTTTTTTGAAATTAAAAGAAGCGCCAGGCAGTGGCATGTCTGCCACTGCTTACAGAGACTGGAATTTGGGAAGCACTGGTCTTTACAGGTGTCTGCTTGGAGTGGTGTGGAACTTGGTACCAAATTTGTCTGTACACACAGAATCGTAGAATGGTTGGAGTTGGAAGGGACCTTTAAAGGTTATCTAGTCCAACCCCCCTGCAGCGAGCAGGGACATCTTCAACTGGGTCAGACTGCTCAGAGACCCTTCCAGCCTGATCTTGAATGTTTCCAGGGATGGGGCTTCTACCACCTCTCTTAGCAACCAGTTCCAGTGTTTCATCACCCTCATTGTAAAAAATTTATTCTTTATATATCTAGTCTAAATCTACTCCCTTGCAGTTTAAAACCATTACCCCTTGTCCTGTTGCAACAGGCCCTGCTAAAAAGTTTGTCCTCTTCTTTCTTATTTAAGGCTAAAAGCTTCATATCCCCTCTTTCCTACCTATGTTTTGGAATTTATGACAGAGTTCACTAGTGTTTCTGCACAAGCAAAGTTAATTACTTTAGTGATTCTAACATGATTTTTAATTTAAGTGTAACTGATAAAGCACTGGTTATCATTGGCAGTTGGTATGACACAAACACCCAGATGTATATTCCAAAACGTTGTCAGATACGTCTTAATGACATTTTTTTTCCCCATCTGTTTAAAGTACTATTTTCACATTACAGCCTTTGTTAGGATTTGAAAGCTCTTAATATTCATATGTGGAATAATTCCTGAGAAAATCTGTTCAACACTTGAACCTTAACTGGAACATTTAGTACTTTCTTGAAATCTCTCTTTGCAAATAGTTTGTTTCTTTGGATGCAAAGGGCAGTAGAAAGGCTTATAAAAATCTTCTAGTAGCATTTGTGCTCTTATGCTGAGAACATTATTTCCCCCCTACACACATACTCTTTCTGTGTAGAAGGGAACTCTGGTGACATCTGTTTAGCTGAGCGAGTATGCGCAGAACTCTGTGCCAGCCAAGTCAGCTGAGGGAGCCTGTGTGAAGCAGATGAGGGTGCAGACCTTTGAACAGAGAAACACTGTCTTTGTGCAGAACAGAGGGGCTACAGCCTGGAGAGCAGCAAAAGAGAAAAACAGAACTGCCCAACAGCAAGGAGGAAAATGATTTAACAATTTTAAAAGCCTCATTTGGGGAAACAATATTATATTTGACATTTCCTCCTGCATAACTTCAGATGCTGAATACTATTTTTTTTTTTTTTTTTTTTTGGTAGAACTATTTGGGAACTGTGAATAAGACTAGAACAGTGTAAAGTGATTTTTGTTGTGTGATGTTTTAATCTAGAAACTGACTTGTTTAAAAACTATTCAAGCATGCAAGTATTTTTAATTAGGAGTGGAGTGCTATGTCCATATCCTCTGCTGTTCTTAAAAAACATTTCACCTTTGTTTTTTCTTCTTAAAACCCCAAGTCCTGCTTTGCTGTAAAAGGTCTGAATTGCTTGCTTTGGCATTAAAGTGATTGGTAGAAGAATTGCGTGAACATTTTGAACAGTGCTGGTCCTTACAGTGCGGTAAGGTATCTAAGGGATCTGTCATACCTGGCACTGAGGTGGGACAAAACAGATGACTGAGTTTGCCCAGTGTAGCTCAGAGGATGGTTTTCACTGTCCCAGTTCATTCATTCAGGTATTCTATTGAGAGCTAACAGGAGCTGCCAAACACTGCTTCACAGACATCTTGTGCCAGTATCTTTTCTCTTGTAATTTTCTTTATAGTTTTGCTTGTGTACAACCAAATACTATAGCATTTGGTCTTTAATATCCCCAGTACTGTAGGATGTGTATTTGTTTGGTGGTAGCTTTCTAAATGATAAGCATCTTATTCCATGGATATTGACACAGTCAACGATTCTGTTGTCAGTGATGTTTTTGAAAGGATTGTCAGTGAAACAAAAATTTGTAAGTGTATTTATGCCATCTCTGTTCCTTGATATTCGCTTTGTGAAGTGGGCTGGTTAATTGAAGCACAGAGAAGTTCTCTGAAGGTGACCCCACATCCAGTTGCTGTGTGGATCCTTCTAGCCAGAAATGAATGTCACTGCTGATTTTATTAAATTCTTGCATAGGCAAGTGATAGCGATCAGAATTACTACAGAAATAGGCAGCTGTGTCTAATGCCAAAATACACTCTTTTATTGCTAGGATCCTGAAAGTTATCATTCTAATAGATGTGGAAATACAAGGTTTCTTCAGCGTAAGGCAAACTGCAGTTAAAAGTGGAAGGCAACTTTACAGCCACTGTCTTTTTGGAGACATAGAATGAATTCTAAAAACAATTTAAAATGCAGTTGAACTGCTGTATCATAAAACTATAAAGTCTTCAGTAGGTAACCTTTGTCTAATTTAAAAATCGTTTTGATTATTTTTGAAGATTATTTTTGAAAAAATTTTTGTCTTTTGCTACAATAATGAAGACATTATTACAATTTAACATCACTAGGTATTATAATTATTGTTATTATAACTTATTAGAATTTAACTCAGTAAGTATTATAAGACAGTTGTACTTTACAAGATAACTTTTGAAAGCTGGCATTCAAAAAAATTCTATAAGAGTTCAAGTATTTCAAGTAGAGAAACAAAATCCTAATAATTATGTATAAAGCCCAATTAGGACTGCTGTTGAAGGAATGGAGAAGGAAGTGTTGTGTCATTTCACTGCAGTGGAGTGTAGTTGAAACTTCTTTCCACAGTGTTTTTTTTATCTGCTTTTAGAAAAGAATTATTTGGTGTTTGTAGAATAGTCTTCAAGCATAAAAGAATTCAAATTTTCTTTTATATTATATGTAACAACTGGGAGGTTTTTTGGTGGGTTTTTTTTTTGTTGTGTTTTTGTTTTTTTTTTACTGCTGTATCTTGTACCTCTGTGAATATATTCAATTACTCTAGAAAATCTTTGGGGTTTTTTTGAAAACTACTCCTCAGAGGAGTTAAGATGAAAAACATAATACGTTTGGTAATAGGTATATAATATAGATACTTTTGGAAAATAATTACTAGGGCTATTTTGCTGTTTTTCTTTGATTGCAAATAATATTCTTCCTGCCCTGTCTCCCTTCTTAGGCCCCTCCAGGATTAGTAAGGAAGGGTTCTCTGCCACTTAGTGACACTGCTTCCGTGAACTCCTCTCTGCGGAGGATGAAGCGCAAAGCACCCTCACCACCCTCTCGAGCACCAGAAGATCAAAGTGAAAGCAGTAATGAGACTGGTAATCTTTTTATGCTGTTTAATTGGGAGGCAACAGAAAGTATGACAATTTGGCTAAGCATTAAAGAAATACCACCTTATGAGATAAGAACTTCAAGTAAAAATACAAATGCCAAACATCTTCAGATTGTAAGGAGCAGTAATGCTATTTTATGCGATTGGCTCACAGTGTGAGAAAGTAGGCAGGTTTTAGGGCACAGAGGTCAGAAAAAAGCAGATTATAGTTAGGTTAACTATAGCAATTTTGTTTGTGTTAATCAGATGGACAGCTTGGGGTGGGGAGAAAAGATTAGCTTCTCTGGACCAGAGAAGGTTTAATAGGAAATGGACTGAGAAGGAGAATTTTAGAGAAAGTTTTGTATTGTTCTTTTGTAATTCTTCTGTTTGAACAAAAATTCAGCTCTCTGGTTAAAAAATACCTTGTGACAACAAGCACTGATTGCTTAAGAGAAGGTGCATTTCTTGAAGAACTTGCCAGTTTGTAAGATCATAATTTAACATTTTATCTAGAACTTTTGTTGGTGCAGAAATTGAGAGGCGATAAAGAAGCTTGTTTTGTTACTTGACTTTTTGCAGTAACAGAGTCAACAGAATCAGCCCCTACTAAAGTGGAAGAAAGAGCCACTGAAATGCAGTCTGAAACAGGTTGGTTCTTTTTCCAAATGGATTGATAAAATATATTTCATAACAAGCTATGATAATTCATAGTAATAAGTTACTATACTATAGATGTGTCCTAAGCATAGAACTAATTTTAATGCTTCAGTTCAATTAACTTCTCCTTTGAACTACAAATAAAGCTTTCTAATATAAAGATGTTTTACTTTACTGTCTACAGAAACACATACAGTGTATTTTATACTGGTCTCTGTGCTGTACATTCAATAAACTAAACATTACCCCTGTTTTCCCGCGTCCCTCAGAAGTTGTAGACAAGACAGAACTTCTGTGATTTTTGTATACCTCATAACAAGCCTGTCAAAAGCTAAAGACCAGTCTTGTTTTCAGAACCCTGCCTTGTGCTGCCCTTGACCTGCACAATTGAGGGGTAGGAGCAAATCTGTGTCTGCCTTTTGGTTTGCATCTGAACAGCCTTTGAAAACATAAGTTGTAAATATAAACTGTATGCATAAATAGTTGTTTATACATTAAATTAAATAATTTATTTGGTGCTACAGAAAAATGTGACATACCAAAGCACAGCTGTTTAAAATACAATTCTTTAGCTGCTGAACATATTACTTTTTAAAATTTATTCAGTTTGTACTGTTAAGTACTGTTGTTTGTAAGCATCAGACTGTAGGATTCAGATAGAAGATACAGCATCTAGGAGTCTTCTAAAATTTGTAAAAGCTTTTAGAATAATCAGTGCAGTCTGGAAAAATTATTCCTCAATGTATTTCACTAAGAATGAAATATATAAACACTAAGCATGTGGAGTGCCACTGGCATTATATGAGGCTAAACATTCAGTTTCTGTGCTAGTTGACAGGAAGTAATTTTCCAATGATTGTATTCAAGATGCCAGTTGAGTTGGTTGGACTGGTAAAACACATGTACCACAACACGAGTTGAAAAAGTCACCTGCCATCCTAGGTCTCTGTCAAGGTGGGGGGAAAAAAAAAGATCAGTAAAGTAAGTAATCAGTAAATTTAGGTTTGGTTTGTGTTTAGGGCAATTTATGTAATTTGTCATAAAAGACCTTTAATAGAAATAATATGTAACTTAATAAACGGAAAGTATGAACTTATACTATGCAGTCTGAGGTTGAAGATGTAATGAAGCTTTAACCTTTCCTTTTCCTAGTTATTGTAGCAGATGGAGGGCAGTCATTTCTTAGTGAATGGCTCTTAATGATTATTAGAACTTAATTTTATGTGTTGAAAGCTCTGTTTATCTACATATGATGGGTCTAAGGTGATGAGAAAAGTTATCATACTATGATTTAAAATTGGTTTTTTGTTTTTCTTGAGCTTGTTTCCAATTTAAATTTGTAGCTCCATGCTAGAATTTCTGCATTTCTCATCACTGTGTAAGGTCCAAGTGCTGCATAGATAAAGAGCCCTGAACTTCACAGAAATGGCTTGTTTGCTTTTCCATAGCTTCAGGAACCTCTGCTTGAGGCATTTGAGTTTTATAATTAAATATTTCAATTTAAGCTGTGATGGAAAGAAACAGAAAAATATAATCATCTTCACTGGGTTTAGAATAGTCTGTGTTGAGCCCTGGGATTTACCTTTGCAGTTAGTGAAAGTCTTCGTTCTCTAGTTCTGCTGCTGATGTCTTCATGTGATGTTCTTTGCTGAAGACTTAATGCAATGCATTTTTTAAAATGTAGAGACAAGTCACATAACACAGCTTCATTGCCTTTTTTTTTTTTTTTCTTATGAGTTACTGCTGCTCTCTGGTGGCATCTCTGAAACTGTCCTGAGGCCTATTTATAAAGGGTCCTTTTAGCAAAGCCCATCATGCTGTGAGAATCAATATTCACCTGTGGCAAAATCAATTGCAGTGCACTTGTACTATTTCTAGTCTGAAAATTATGCACATTTGGGTTTTGTTTTAAATAGATAAAATAGTTCACTATCTCTTTAATTGCTAATTTGGACATAATTTTAACTTTACATAAACTCAGCAGTTCCTTCTGTTTGGATTAATACTGCTTTGATTGTCAGGCTTCTGGAAGCACTGTGAGTTTTGCTGAACTGTGACTGGCATTCCCAAAGGAGTTCTGTTGTGCATTGCTACTTTTGCATATATAGTGACACCTTCTCTCCTATAATGAACCACTGCAAATGTTCAATAAATTATTTGGTGTCTAAGTAGTGCATAGCTAATAGACACATGTACATTAAGTGGAACTATGCTATGTAATTTGGAATAGGCAATATTTCTGTTGTGAAATGACAGTTGTCCCAAGGTGTAAAAACAGACTGTACATTGACAAAAGTAATTTGAAGGCATACATCTACTAGAATAAGCATTTGAACTAATTCGAACATTTGGAATTATAAACAACATTTTTTTTTTAATTATGATTTTTGTTCCCCTTCCCAAGGCTTAATTAATGCTGAGTCATTTTTCTAGGGAAGAGGGTGAAATGGCAGGGGTTTTTTAAAAAAATAACTAAAAAAAATTCAGATTTTAAAATAGTTTCTCATCAAACAAATCCCTTGATGTAATCTTCTTGGTTACAGTATCTTTTAAGAACCTTTTTGAGGACTTCCAGAGGTAAGAGAGAAAACCCTGGCAAATTTGCATGATGTAGTCAGGCTTTCAGCATTGGTGCTTACAAGCATAACAGCTTACAGAGCAGCATCAGCCTATTCTCTGTTGTGCAGACTATTCATACTGACTCAAAGGAGACTTGCAGTTGGTATGTTTGTCATTTTATCAGGTATGTCTTCACAACGTCATCTGGTAGGTTTTAACAGTGTTCTCTTAGAACTAATTAAAACTCAATAAGTAATGTTCATAGAGAAGAAATTATACCCAGACAAAAATGCAGTTTATATTATATATGTACTTATGTTCAGAGTATATATGCAATAAGGCAACAGTATTTAGCCAGTATAAGTACGTTCTTGCAATACATTGCATATAAAAACTCTATAAACTGAGGGTTTGGAAACAAGTCATAAAATCTAAACTGCTCCTCTTGGGAGATAACTGGATGATGTAAGTGGAGGATGGCTGTTAAATGTTGTTTATGTATCAAATGCATTCAGACTTTTTTCTGTGGCAGCAGTGGTGGCACAGGTCTGGAATGAGATCCAGTAACAGAAGAAAAATTGCGAGTTGAAATTAACTCCAAGCAAGGCTGATATTATACTGACAAATGAAGCAGAGCGCTTTAGAGGGTTGTGTGAGGATCGTTTTTGTTTGGTATTGCACATTTGTAAGTCAAGTTAGTCCACTGCAAAGCTTGGAAGTGTTCCTAGCACAGCAAAGGACAGACTTTCACGTAGCAAAAATGTCACCAATGTCTCCTACCAACCCAAGCTAAGTTTCCATCCCATCACTATAGATACAACTCAGCCTTTGTTATACTTCTCTCCAGAGGAGAAGTGACAGAGGTGACAGAAGTGGCTGGGCATGAAGGCATAGCAACTCCAGAATGCTTTTGTTTGTCTTGTCAGAAGTCCTTGCTGTGCTTTGTTGTATAATTCAGGTTTCCACAGAGCATTTAGACTGAAGGTCTTAGTCTTTGTTCCTATGGCTGTTGGCAGCTCAGGCCTATGGCATAATAGTTTTCATCAGTGAAGGAGACAGTGTTCTCAAGAGCTGGTTATGGGCTGTGGAATAGTCTCAGCAGGTTTGATGTTTGCCCACATTCCATTACGCTTCATTTGTGTCTTGTGACATACATATTTGTCTTTGCACACATAAAATTGTACTGCTATCACTAATCTCCTGAAGTATTAGGCTGCTGACATGACTTTTCCCTAGCTGGAGACGAAAGGGTTTGGTGAGGGGACAAAGGAAGAGAAGGCCCTTACTAATAATAAATTCTTAAGGAGTCCCTTTAATACCAGCATGGCATATTGGCATGTACCTGTGCTTAAATAACATGGAAGGAGCTCACCTGCACCACTTTGCAGTCTTGCCCCTTTCCCTGCGTATCTAAATCACGTCTGCATTCAGTGCTGTGACACACTGATCACATTGCTTAATGTGTAACTACAAAGCATTATTACAAGAGTGCAATACAAAAAACTAAAATTAAATAGTAAAATGTTTGGCTTTTGTAGTTGCTCTGTAACTGTGAATAACTGCGGTATTACTGAACTCTTAACTAATGACCCTATTGGAAAATAAAATTTTCTGTACTGAGATTTTCTCCAACAGTCCCCTCTTATGTTTCTGGAACAGTGTACTTCTAGAGAAGTGCTGTAAGCGTTGCAGGATACCAGTCTGTACAAAAAAATGCCATCTAAGATTTTTCCTACTCTGGGATCTGCTACTTTCCAGCACTGCTTGCTTGAAGCCAGTATTTTGTTTTCATTGTTAGCCTTGGTTTACATTTGGAAATTTACTGATATAACTTAGAAAAGTCTGAAACATAATTGCCCAAGTGCAAGGCCAGTACCTAACAGGTATTGATGCATGCAAAGCTGACAGGAATACCCTGCTCAGGTCAGGCAGACTGCACTGCTTGTATGGCTAAGTTGTTGCTAATATTGCACTATATAGATGGAATTACATTTTTCTTTGTATTATGGAATGCAAGTTGCAAAACCCAGAGGTTAATTGTATGGTCTACTTACTAATATTTGAAAAATGTGAATCATTATCTTGTTGTAGGAAGATTCCTGGCAGGGAGGTGAAGCTAGAGATGGTTAGTCCCTCTGGAAATCAAAATACATGGATTTATTAGTTTTACTTGAGGTACAGTGACATATGTATGTCTTAATCCAGTAACTAAACCTTTTAGTTTAACTATGCTGTAGCTGAAAACTTAATTATTTTTATACACAGGGCACTGCACAAGATGCTTCTAACTATGTTTTAACACACTTAAGATAATTATGGGAAATTTTTGATAATGGTGAGCAAACTTGTTCAAACCAGAGGCAAAATTGAGATTTGGTTTGCGCTTTAGTTCTCCAACATACTTAGTCTGATATAAAGGAACAGTGTATTTTAAACCTCATAGGTGAGCTAATAGAAGTATTAAGAAATCTGAGTAAAATAAACTGTCTACCTCAATGAAATTTGGGATTATGATACTGTTAAATATATTTTGATCTATCCTAATCCAGTACTTGGGTTAAACAAGGAAAATGTTATATAGTAGTTACAGATGCAGAAACAGATGGACAGTAGCATAGCGATGAGCTTATTCTCATGTGTAAAGAGAAAGAACTAGAAAATACTGTGAAGTTGAAGCTCTGAATGAGTCTGTCTGTTGTTGTTGTTGTTTTTTTCTTTTTGACCTGAATTATGAAGTCTCAGTTTTTCTCTTTTCACTTAGGCTGACTTCATCAGTCCCTTTGTATCTACACCCTGTGTTGAGAGTTGTGGATTGTTTCATTTTTGGGGTTTTCTTTCTTTCTTTCTTTCTGAATGTAGGTGTAAGGAGCTCAGAATGCAACCTGGAAGAAATTGACGAAAGGGAAGAGATGAGTGTGCAACAGAGAGAGGACAGTGAAAGTACAAATACCTGTCTCGGGATAGGAGAGGTTACTGCAGCCTTCAGCTCTGCTGAGGTACCACTGGAAACTGAAAAAAATGATCCTGCTTCATCAACTCCAGTTCCTGGCAGTGTTTCTGTAGACAACTCACAAAGCTTCAAGGAAGAAAAACAAGAAAATATGACCACAGATGGCAAGTAAGTACGTTTTGTGACAAAGAAAGGAGCACTGGGGAGGGAATGGGGGAGGCAAATAAAATGTAGAGTGCTATTTCATTGTGGAGCACAGAATAGAGAATTGTTAGAAAGGAATGAGCTTAATATGCTTAGCCTTCATTGTAGCACTCTTCTGTGCACAGTAATTCATGAAGCTTTTAAACAAAAACGACAAAGTAGTGTTCTGCAGGCTATTCTATTTAAGCCTCCCTTTCCTTACTACTCAAACAGCCAGACCTCAGAAAAGCTGAACCCAGCTTTGAAATACCCAGAATATTTACTAGAGCAGTGTGGTGTGAAAAAGTTTGGACTGATTAATTAAATGAGAATTTAAAAATTTATTCTAACAGTTGGGAAAGAACAGGTAGATTGGCCATTTCTGTTCTGGGCTTAGTTATCTATTGCTTGCATACTTGTTTTGGTTTTCATTTTTCTTTTGTCTTTTTCTTATATGTTAGCCAGTTGTCTTGACCTGTCTCAATCCATCTGCTCTCAGGAAAACAAGTTAATTCTTTCTTTTTAAAGAATAAACACATTAGTTTTCTTAACCACTTTTTTCCCTTTTGGTGATGCTATACCTTTGCCCTTCAGCATGTTTGTTAAACTACCTGACTCAGCAGGTTTCCAACATGAGTTAGTGCCTTTTATGAAATAAATGTTGATTGTCCAGAGAAGTCCCATTGTGTTAATGTAATTCACTATTTCTCTGTTCCCTGGGGCAACTAAACTGGCTAATGTTCCCAATTTAAATTGAAAGAACTATTTCAGTTATTGTACTGAAGCCAAAATGTGTGAATGCTCTAGTAACCAAGAACTTTCAAGGTAGCAGGAAGAGCTTGTATTTCAAGTGTCTCTTTTGTCAGTCCAGGGCCAAGCGGGGCTTTGCAAAAATCTGTGGTGCTCTGTACTGACAGACATTGCGCCAGTTGCTTGGGTATTTCCACTCTATGGGGATCTACAAGGAGGAGGATCAGCCAAATGTTATTTTTAAGTTGTCTTGAACTTGTGAATTTTCAGACCTATGTTATTGGGCCAGTTAGGCCAGTTGTCCTGAGGATGTTTCTTTTTTCCCCCACTAACTTGTAATAGCCTTTCATGGCCTTTAATGCTGGTGAGTATCATCTAGCATGCACTGCACTCTAACTTCAGAGTTTGGCAATCCTTTCTTTCCTGAAATATCACAGGGATTCCAGAACGAGGGTTTCTCTGACTTTGTATTTCTTGAAAACTTTTGATAATTCAGATCTTTTCTAAAGATTTAGTTACTCTGAAGAACTGCCTTTCAATCAAAACAGGGAATATGTGTAATATTCCATTCAAAACCACTGATTTCTGTAATGATACTCTGTGGTGTTCAGTGGATCTTGGATTTTGTTTTTTTTGTTTTTAAAGAGTTCAGCCTGTTGTGACTACTTGTAGTTCAGTCTCTCAGCTGTGTTCAAGGGAATGAAGATAAGGAAGAGTATGGAGTGCAGGACTGAGCTTTAACTTTCTTCCAACAATAATTTTGACAATGTATGCTCCTGTTTAGTGGTTTGTTGGACACTTGCAGTATATTTTGGACTGTACAGGCAACATGAGGGTGGATGGTTATTGAGGAATTTATAATTTTAAATAATTCAAAGCAGATGTTTCCACTCAAAGGAATGGTTCCTGACAACTAATACATTTGATGTGGCAAATTAATTGGAATCTTCATAATGCCATTATTTGTAACTACAGAAAATAAATGTATCTTAAACAGAGATGTAAGTTTGAATTTCTAATATTTTTTTTAAAGAGAAATTTAAAGTATTTTGGCCTTTTTAATTTACCTTTTTAAGTCAATTACTTAATATTTCCCCCCTAAAAGAGGAGGAGTTTTTCCAGCCTTTTTGCAGTTCTTTTGTCCACTGTGATCTGAGGACAGAAATTGTATGCATTTACAAAATGTTTAGTATGCAAGTAACAAGTTTGATGCCTATTTCTTTGTTGTCCTCAAGGTATTTCTTGAAAGGGGCAGAAAATTTTTTGTTACTATTTTGAAAAGTCTGTACCACGCTTTTCATATGAAGTCAGCATCTCATGCAGCTTCCTGTATATTGTGTCAGGGACAAAATCAAGGACACATTTTAAGTGTTGGGGATGTCAGAAGTTTTCACACTAAGAACATGTTTATATGAATGATAAACTATCACCTTTGTGGCTTCACTGAAACTGAGTTGTTACTGGAAAGGGGCTTGTTCAAACTGCATGAGTAAACAAAAAAAGGGGAAGAAGGAAAAGGAAAACTGATCATCTGCTTACACAGAAGAAAGTGAAGCTGCATGTCACTTAGGTAGAATATCATAGCAGCATTTCCTCTTGGGTTTTTGTTGTTGTTGGGTTTTTTTAATTGGAAAAAAAAAACCCAACCAAACTATTCTGTTGAGTACTCCAGTGCTTGGCAGAGTGATTCTATTTTGTCCATCTGTGTTTGGAGAATGTTGCCAGTTCCCTTGTGTTTACTGAAATGAATGATAGCAGCATATTTAATGTACTGTTGTGCTTTGCAGCGGGCTACAGACTAAGATAAGCAGTGAGCAAGCTGCACTTGAAAAAGACAGGAAGCTTAGAATTTTGGATCAAAATAAAACTGATGGTGAGTAGTTCCCACTCATTTTTAATACTTCAAAACAAGGTTGAAGAGAACTTCTGTTCCTTTGAAAAAAATGACAATACAGTCAATTCTTTAATTGCTATCCACAGATTATTTACTTTATGCTTTCTGTAGCTCTGGTGTATCCTCTTTGAGATGTGGTGGCAATAATTGACTGCCATTTTGGGGTTTTTCGGTTTTATTGTTAGTATAAAAATATTGTAGGGCAGTATGGGTGGAGCAGTGCTGAGAAGAGGGAAGGCTGCCACGTGGTGTGACATGGGCACCGCACCACAGTGGGGAAGGAGAGGCCATCAGTTGTTCTTTGCTTATGAAATTAGCATGAGATTTCTGCATGAAAATGCGAATATTTTTAAAGACAAATAGAACAAAGTGACATGCTGATTTGAAAAGAAATTACAACATCTTGTGTATCTAATAGATCATAAATTTTTCTGTGGATTTAGTGACCTAACTGATATACTTTTATTTTTTTTTTACCCTTTTGTGACATGGATTTTCAGATTTATGTATTGGGCCTTTGATAGTCTTTTATATTCAGTACACCTCTGTTTATAAATCATAACAATGTACCACACAAGTCCTGTTTATATGTGACATAAGTTTTAACTGCCATTTTATAACATACTTGAAATGAGGACTTTTTTTTTTCCCCCTCAAAATACGACCCCAAATGATTATTCCTTAAAGAATTTAAATTTTCCCAATATTGTATTTAAAACAATTTGACCCAAATATTCCTGTGATTTGGAGAGGACTACATGTGTTTAGTCCAGGGACAGAACACTGAATTATCAGACCTGCTAAACAGTTGGAAAAATAGAGTTGCAAAATTGCTTTTGTCCATACATTTTCCAATTGTTCCCTTGTACAAATACATAAGGTGTTGTTGACAAACAGCATTTGTAATGTTCATACTAAAGAACAGAAGCCACAAAAGTGTGGAACTTAATAAAAATTGCATATAACTTAATATTGAATAGTCCTTGAGCTCTTGAGTCATTGATGCTTATATAATCAACTGAAATTCATTAGTACTTCTTAAATTATTCTAGAATAGATTTTTCTATTAAGTTGATGCATGGCACCAGTAGCCTGTTAATTAAGGAAGAATACCTGAGTTAGAATACTATTATTTGGCAATATTAGTCACAGATAAGTATATCTTTAAATAGCCTTTACAAGTAAGTGTTAAGGAAAATTTTAATATCGGTGAGGAGCCAGTCCTTGTAGTTAAATACATTGGATGTGGGGCTTCGTGATGTAAGGGGGAAGGCTGAATCTTTTTGGCATTTGTACTAATTTTGGTATCTCTCTTTAATGTAAAGTTCACAGTGATACAAAACTCCTTCCAGAAGAAGGGAAAGAACTTCAGACTGCCAACATTAAACCAGTAGATTTTCGAGAAAACAACAAGCTTGAAGTTGACAGACTGTCAAACTGCCACGCACGTAAAAATGACATCTCTGTAGGTCATAAGAATTATTCTCAACTGATTCCAGAAAAGCAAGATAAGAAAACAAATCAAACCAGCTTGGACACAGTAAAAACTCAGGATGTTGCAATCCAGACAGGTCCATTGGATAGCAATTTGGGAAGGACAGCACAGAAAGAAATTATTGTTCCTCAAGGTTGTGAATTATCCACATTCAGGGGACTGGTCCCTCAACACAACGCAGATACAAACAATCCCCTTCTTCAAGTGATGCATGGAATACAAGAGGATGAAGATACTTCAACAGAACAAAATCTTGAGAGACAAGAAGTTACCCATGAAAAAGTAATTCCCATAGAAGATAAGAGTCACATTTGTATAAACGGCAATAATTTTGCTTCACTAGAAATAACTGCAAAAACCGCAGACGGCTCTCCTGTAAAAGGTTACCCTCTTTATAGACAGGACACTAAACCTAAACTCAAGCCTGCTAATGAAATTACAAGAGATTACATACCAAAAATTGGAATGACTACTTATAAAATAGTGCCTCCAAAATCTTTAGAAACAATGAAGAGCTGGGAATCAGAAAGTCCATCAGATTATAAGGATCAAGAGGTTTTTACTTTGGAAAACTCTCTGAAGCATGAAGACCCCAAAGAATTCATAGTGAAAGCTGAAATTCCTAATCTTCCAAAAAGTGTGGGTCATTTACAGATTGGTTCACAAAATGAACCTGCAGCTGCAAATGATCTGCTGCACAGAGTGAACAGCATTCCTGAACATGTTGTGATGTCTGGAGCTGAGATTACTACTGAGAGCAATCGGATGCAAACAGAGTCTTCCAAACAGCATGTCTCACTGATGCTAAGCTTGGATAAGACACATGCTTCTTCTGAGATGCAGGACATGTCAAGTGCATTAAGTCCTACAACGAAGCCTAGTTCTTTTTATCTGCAGATGCAACGAAGAGCTTCTGGTCATTATGTGACATCTGCAGTTGCCAGAAGTACTGTTTGTGCTCCTAATTCCATTCAAAATGAAGCTAAAAATACAGAGGTGGGGAAAAAAGTCTCATCACCTGATCCAACTTCTTTGTCTTTACAAAAAACAAGTACTTCCTCTCCTACAGCAGATGAAGAAAAAGTTGATGATGAAAAAAAAATTGAATCTTCCACTTCTCCTGTTAAAAGCAATAAACCTTCAAGTTTTCCTTCCTGTCCACCAGCACCATTGAACCTAAGAACTCTAAGAACTTTTGCAGTTCCAAAACCGTATTCCAGTTCGAGACCATCCCCTTTTGCTCTTGCTGTCTCATCCGCTGTCAAAAGATCACAGTCATTCAATAAGACACGTACAATCACTAGCCAGGCACCGAGAGAGGAATTTCCTGTTGAACTCTCCTTTGCTGCTTCGGCAGCTGAATTCTCCTCAGCTACATCAGTGCCTAAAGTGAAAAATCCTTCCTTACAGACCATAACAGGGGAGTCACAAAATAGTCTAATGGATAAGGTAAACTTTATTTCTAATATTGGTTGACTGTTGATCCACTGTCATCTAGTGTGACGAGTCTAGAGGCTAGTCTCTGAACTGCTGATGAGAGCACTGTATTCATACAGTGTAAGCACCTTGTGGTGTCTAGCCATAGCACAGCATCATGATGAAATACAGGGAATGTTAAAGTGAAAACAACCTCATTCCGATTATTGGAAATAATTATTTCTTGCCATAATTAGCATCCTCTACTTCAAAGAATAGTAAATTAAATAGAATCATTTATACTGTGTATACCTATTTTTGTCTTTGGAGTGTTTATGATTTGTTCCTTATGGTTCTCTGTGTTGATTTCTTAATTTCAATTCTGAGTAGTGTGATAAGTTTGGCTTCAAGTGATCATGGCACAAACACACTTGAACAGGCGTATAAAATTTTGCTGGCATAATTATCTGAGGGAGAAACTATGTGCTATAGTGGAAATGTGGCTGATCTCTGAAATCTTGAACAAAGCCATAGAACAGTGACAGTTTGATACGAAATCTTGTGCCGGGTTGACTTAGTTTTCCATTTATGACTAATTCAGATTAAAGATTTTTGTTTTGTTTTCCCTCCCACTTCCTCCCTTTATAGAAAGGCAGTGATGTGAACAGTGAGCAGAAGAGTCATGCGCAGTCAGGTGCTTCCACTGACCAGCAACCCCCTGTCACTAAGAAACAACTGACGATGACGTCCCAGCGCTTGGACCCAGAACAGATCCACCAGAGCTTGCTGGCTGCAATCCGCTCTGGAGAAGCTGCTGCCAAATTGAAAAGGGTGAGTTTTCATCATTGCATCCATAACAATGAACTCATGGTACTTCCTTCAAAATGACCATATTAATGCCTGACACTAAAAGCAGTTAGGCTTGCCACAAAGTGCTGCCAGGAGGTCTCTTAACAGTGGGGAGGGAGGTGGGGAAGAGAGTTGTTTCAGACCATCTTCCCTCATCCCCTTGGATAAAAACTGTTGCTTAATATTTCTTGCCTCTCTCTTAAAATTCTCCTATACTTCTCTCATTGGGTAAAATACTGCACACTTTAAAAATCTGTATTGTTTTAAATTTGTAGCCAGACAATGTAATGATAGTCTCACACAAAGCTTTCTAAACCTGGCATTAGTATTTGGTATTCTGTATAGAGGAATAATTTCTCATTGCAGAAGGTTAAAGGAATTCAGTAGGCTTTGTTTCTCTTCCCTTTCCCACTTGAATCTTGAAAGAAACAAATTATGTGTGGTGGATGGATGTGAGAGTTTTTTGTGGTTTTATGGAAGTCTTTGATTCCCTAGAGTCAAAATCTCTCAGTGGATGGTCAGATATCAGAACAATCCATTTAATTCATAAGGTTTTGTTTCAGTGTAGCACTGCAATGGCCTCTCTGAGATTTGTGGACCTCTCATCACTTCTACACTGAATAGGAAGATTCAGTTCCCAGAAAGGTTACAAGCATGCTCAACAGGATAAGATTAAGCAAATGCTGTCTTGTTCAGAGCTGCTTAGAGGTCAAATCTGTTCTACTAGAAATATTGTTTGGATTTTGTTTGCATATATTTTTAGTAAGGTGTTGTTTTGTTGTTTTTTTTTCTTCCAATGCATGATTACATTCTGAATAATACTAAACTTTATTTATTTTGCATAGTGTGTGAACTTTGTTTTATGATTCTCTGGGAAGTATGCACAGGCCTGGATGTTGGGCACAGTAGCTTATAACTGTTTAAAAAAAGAAAGTTTATAATGTACTTTTCAAAATTCAAGAATTCTGTTTCTACTAGGGAAAAAAAACAAAGAAAAACTTCACTATGTGGTTATTAATTCTTTTCTAATAGAAATGTTCTGAGGGTAGATTTGACCCATATAGTCTTGTATCAGTCTAGGTACAAGCATGGCATGGGGAAGAAGAGAGAGAGAGATGATGATTTAAGTCCATTTTCCTCTCCCTTTCTCTTCTGTGGATGGGAGATGTTCTTTCTCAGTATAGTATCTGTTAAGGCTGGGGTGAGGAAAGGGATATACTGTTTAAGGAGAAATTATAATAATGAAGATGCTGTAAGCATAAAGAAAAGCATTCTGCAGCACAGAAACCTGAAACAGGCTTCAAAAAAACCCTGAAACACAGACACAAAAAATGCAGTGAAGAACCCACTGACATTTTGCCAAACACAAAATTGTACATGCTGTTCTTTTCATTCTTAGCCAGAGCACATATGCTGTGGTACAGGTACGTCTGACAGCAGAAAGAGGTTTTTTGGTCTATGGCAAATTTAATAAAAACACGGTCTCGTTTTATGTTTAACATGGGAGAACTGGTAGTAGTAGGAGAGAGTAATGAAGCATTTTGTATCCATAACTTATTAGCACCCAAAAGTAATTTCCAGTATTGAATGTCTGATCCATTTGAATTGTGAAAGAGGTCTGTCAGGTGCCTGCTTCCCTTTTGACCTCTTACTGTACTGTCCCTTCTTTCAGCTCTGTGAGGGAATAATAAAAAAAATAAAATGCTGGCACCTTTTCTGTTCAATAGGGCCTTCAGTAATCACTAACCTATAATGGGTCAAGTGAGGTTTCTTTTTAACCATTATTTCTCTTCAGAATGTTTTCATTGTGTTTAGTAAACTATGTCATGTGGTATATGGTCCACGTGGCTGTGGAGCATCCACAGCTTTCATTAACTCCAATTGGAGTTGTTGGTTTATGCAGCTCCCCTGAAAATCAAGTCTTCACTATCTATCCTAGAAGGTATAGTTTCTCCTGATAAAAGAAACATTACCATGGTGTAAAGGAGCGTTAGAAGATTTTGTTAGAAATCAGCTCTATTCAATGTTTAATAAAAAGTTTTTGGTTTAGTGATGTTTTTTCAAGTATTTCTTTGCAACCAGGTCTGGAGAAGGACTAAAAATTATGCATGTTTTGAATGGAATTTTTAGAGTATATAGAATACATGCAATTTTTAGATAGGATAAAATGTTTTAAAGTAATTTCTTATATTTCCACTTCTGTACCATACGTGCTTTATTCATAAGTCATATAGGAGGTCTTTCATTGTAATGAGAAAAATGCCAACTGCAGTAACAGTATTTCTGTTTCCTTGAAGTAATACTGTGTAACATACTACAGAGAGAAGAAAAGTTAGGTTAATATTTCTTTTTTCTTTTTTTTCCTCTTTTTTCCCCCCTGTCTCCAGGTTGGTCCTCCATCAAACACCATATCTGTCAATGGAAGAGCAAGGCTTACTCATCTATATTCCACAGAAGCAAAAGCTAATCACTAGATATTATACCAAATATTTTGCACTTTACTACTGCTTCACAGGCCAACTTAATACTAACTACAAATTTTTGAAAGTGTAAATGCAAGTATATGTTAATATATTTTTGTCAGTTATAGGAATTTCAAGCTGAGTCCTTTGATGCCTTGGAAAGATTATTAGACTATATGAATTACGGTAATATTTTGTCTTTTTCTCTTTATAAAGCTGACTATGCTGCTAAAACGGTTTAAGAGAAGGTGCAGATGAGCTTTGCTTCTGTTAGAATGAGATTCAAAAATTCTTTATTTTAGCCTTCAAGACTGAACAATGTAACACTATGCTGAAATTACAGATTTAAAGCAATCTAAGAATTTTAAATAATTAATTTTCAACTGTGTATTACTTTAACAGATTGTGTGAATTTAAATCTACCACATGCTGCCTCCATATTACTTTGTTAAATTTGTAATTAGTAGAGAATCTTATTTATATGCAATATTTTGTTTCTCTTTAAACAATGGATGGTTTTGTTCCTTCAGCTAAGAGTAGCTGGGATAAGTATTTTGATTTTTTTAATCTACTTTAATTTTTTTCCTGGTAGCACACGAAAAAAAAATCAAGACATAAATTAATGGAAAATTTTTTACTACATAAAAACTTTTCATAACAGTAGCACTACATGATGTTTCTCATCTACTCTTTGACTACCTGTATATAGTATTTACCTAGCACTCGGATAAGTAATACTTTTTGTGAACTAGATATATTTTAAAGTATTCATCAGCATATAGTAATTTACTAATAAAACACAAATTCCAGTTTTGATACTTAAAGAAATAGAATTTTTTTTTTTCACTAGAAGTATGACTAAAGAATGAACTTCTTTGGACTTACTCATGTAAAATATTTTAATCTTTAAACAGCACAATAACACACTTACAAAGCATTCTGGGATCTGAGTGTCTATTTATAGATCAACTATTAAACACCAAAATCAGAATATATATTAAAAGAAAATGCTTCATGTTATATTTTATCAATTTTCCATTGCTTGTCAAGGTTATAGATTTTGGGGAGAGGGGTGGAAATATGATCACACTCATGATGAAGTAGCTAGATTATGGATGCATGCAGCAAATGCTGGAGTATTTGCCATATTAAAATATTTTCTTGCTGGACTTGATTTAAATAAAAGTAATTGTATTTAGTTTCTACTCTTTAACAATATATTTATTTTGTACTTCTGAGATATTCTGTAACTCAGTTTCAGAAACTGATCTATATGTGCATTTTGAAGGGTTATTAATGGTTTGCTGCCAGGTTTTTGTGCAATAATCTCAAAGAGGTCTCATTACTGTTCTAGTACAGAGTCAATTACTGATTACAAATAACAGTGTTAACTTAATGCTGGAACCCTCCAAGGAATATTTCAGTAAATAAAATTTCATAAAGAGAGCTGATGAACGTTTGTTCACTGCTATTCTCTCATGTTTTCTCTCCTGTATCTTAGTCCCCTGTCAATGTGTATTACCACTTCCTTCTCCAACTTGTTCTTGCCTCTAATCAAGGGCTAATTCCAAGGGTGAGGGGAACCCACATGGTAGTTCAAAAGGTCTGCTTCTGACTTGCAAAAGAAAGATTCATCCTTCACTTGAAAATGGTGAGACAGAAGAGGCAGGGATGTTTTCTCTAGTTTCTGACTGGGCCTTGTGTTCTAGATTTCACTATGTCTTGAGGGACAGACTTGTAACTCTCCCAGGATTCTAATGTCTGTGTTCATTGTCATATTTGAAGTCCACGTTATAAGCATTCCTATACGACATGCTGATCTGTAACTGCCACAGAGAGCTTCCACTGTGAAAGGAATTTCCTTGTTTGTACTTTGGGTGAGAGTTACATGTTTTTTCTCAAACCTTTGTATTCTTTGCCAAGGTTACTAAAGTTATTTCATAGGACTAATTTAATCTCCATCTTTGGTAATACAAGTCTACATGACATTTCACTATTTCAACCAAATCAGTGGAGTCCAGTTATTCTGGTTTGGAGGAAGGATCAAGCAACCTTGCTTTGTTGTTGTTTTTCTCCGTTTTTGACTACAGAACTATACTACTGTATGTTCCTTAGTCCCATATGTTCAAAGTACATTGCCCTTTTATGTGAACTCCCGAAGGCACAGAGTAACAGAGATTAAAATCATTGAATTTTAGGGTTTCTTGTCTTTGTAACTGAAGTTGCTTGGTAATTAACTGAAATGTCTACATGCAATAGTACTCTGAAACTCTTCAATGAGATTTTCTGTTACTAGCTGGCAATATTGTTTAGCAAAACTCTCTTTCCCCTTTCTTCTGACATATATATATATGACATTTTTAAATCTTGCTGTTGTATATCTAGAGGCTCATTTCTTTTCTTACACTCTTGTATTAAATTCTACCAGAAAAACTCTTGATGAACTTGACATGTTTATTAATTGTTCAAGAAAACATTTCTGCTCAAGTAAGTGTTTCTAGCAACTATAAGGCCAAGTTAGACAGTGGTAGTTTTTTGCTCCAGATGCCCTACCTGATGGAAAAGAGACTTTTTTTGTCCCAAGAATACTTACAGTTTGGGCAACCTGTACTATAGATGTCTTCCAACAGAAGGCAACTAGTTATGCCATACCACTTATAATCCCCTTGCTGCTTTGAATGTCAGTCAAAATATTTAGAGAGGGAAAGTCAGGAATGTCAGTGTAATTGTGCAGACAAAATAGCAGACCCCAATAAAGGTGCACTATGACTTACTGTCATGAGCTCTTTGAGGAAGGCGCAGATATCCATGTCGCACAATGGCATCTTGGTCTATCCCGGACTCCGTCCTTTATAAGTAAAGGAGGGCTAGAAAAAAGAAGAGAGAGCGCAAAAATGGTCTCATTTTTGACCAGGACAACAGATTATATATTTTTTATTTATTCTATAGAAGAAAAAAATTATGACTGCAGATGTGCCTGGAGAAGGGAGCAGTTTTGCTGGGAGAGCATCACCAGATAATCATAGGAAGTGCTGCTTCTCCCCCCACTCTTCATATTTTATGTTTTCTCTTTTGGCTTCAGTATTCAATTTTGAACCATTTTGGAACATGTGGGTACAAGCCAGGAACTAAAAGCTTAACTCTGAAAGCCTGATATCTTGTGATCCTCATTCATGTAATCAGTACAATGATGAATATGCAGTCCTGCGCAGGACAGGCATTGTTGCGTATTTGCTAATATAGCAATGAAAGAAAATCTCTTAGCACTGGGAAAGGGAGAAAAGGACACTAAAACTACTAGGAAACTTTAACTACATCTATTGGTTATTTCAATAGATTATTTCAGAGCGACTGTGCAGATGTAACTTAGGGCCTGGAAATAACGAGGGCTGTGTCATCTCCAACAGAAACACATACAACTCCAATGCCAAAAAGAATCCATTGGATATGGATGTAAATTCTTAATTCCTCTGTGAATTTTTCAAACTTTGAGAACAGTTGTGTCAATAATATACTACAGCCAGTGTGATTATACACAAATGCCAGTGACATTTACTAGTTATCAGTTTGTCATTGTATGATGAGTGTATTTTTAGTAGCTGTTTTGCTGCTGCATGAGAAAAACAACTGTCTTCTGTTTCAACAAATGATCTGCTTGGCGATTTCTGAGCATAAGTTTCCACGAGTGCATGGGCATTCCCAGACAATGATTAAAACAGGAATTTAGGGGTATACTGGGATGCTAATTCTTAAGTTCCTTCTTAATAATTTGAATACTGCTCAGAGCAACTGGTAAAATAGATGAAGAGGCTGAAGAAAACTTACTCGGAGTGGAAGACTAGGCATTTCTGAAGAATACAATCTAGTCTTGTCATATATGAAATGTAAGGCAGGATTGTTTTTTCATTAATATTAATAGTGACCCAGCTCTCTCTCAGTAAAAAGTGGACATCAAGAGGTAGGGAAGGGAAACTTCGAGATGACTGTAGCTGAACTCCTCCAGAAAAAACCCACAACTTGCTAATGGACCATTCCCTTTTTTCTTCCATAAACTGGAATACCTAAAAGTCAAAGCCTTAGTCTTTGATTTCACTGGATTGGCGTGATTCTTCATAGCACACTTAACTATGTGCCACATATGAATTAAGTATCATATTTGCTAAGTTATTTAGTGGCAAACAAATGGACATAGATCACCGTGTGGAATATTCAAAAGTATTTGCATAGCTATCAAACGCTCACAGATTTAATTTGATGATTTGCCAGCATTTTTCTGCAGCTGTGGTATGTAGTTGCATCAGGTTATGTGAACTGTAAATCTGTAAAAGTCTCCTATATCTCAGTTTACTGTGAAAATAAGAATTTGCAGTGTGCCAAGAAATGCTCATTAAATAGTCCATCAATCTTCAAAGTTTCAAGTTAAACTTTAAAAATACAGCAATTGTCAGTATAGGGGGTTCTACTTCTGCTATTACCATGCTCAGAGAATGTCAAAGCAATGGGGCATCACCTTTTTTATAGCTCTAAGTATCTATTTGGATTTTTTTAAATCTGAATTTCATATTGAACTTAAATATTGAATAAATGTGCAATTGTTAAATTTTTTAACATCTTTAAGTGTGAAGGATCCCCAGATGTTTAACAGTATATAATTAGGTCAACCTAATCACTTTATTCATTAATGAAATACTGTCACTTAAGGTATACAGTGGCTTTGATTAGAGGCATTCCCTTGTTACATGGACTAGAACAGCACCTGAGGATGTCTATACTGTGTCAGTGATTCTTGAAATATTAAGCTGTTCCTGTTTTAGTAGTCATGGCTCCTTTACTACTGTCTTCGGTCATTTTTAAGATGTAAATTCAAGCCTGCTGTGATTTATGAATGAGAACGTTGTGTGCTGCTGACACTAATGCAAGAGTAAGTGCTGCTCTGCAACTTGCATAAGGAAGTCAACATTACTAATTTGAATGAAATTAATTAACCATTAAAGGAATTTCCCACAGAAACTTAGGTTTAATCATTATTTACATTCTGTATGTGAATTGAGATTTAACTTGATCACAGATTACAGGCTTGATGCAGCGATAACTGCATGAGGTTATATAATATTACCACTGCACAGGGTTAGATGGTCACAGTGGAACTTTATTTTCATGAGGGTGTCAGATACCTGAATTCCTACAGCTGTTTAAGAATAAATCTGGCCAATAGTGGCTATTTGCAAGTACTAGTGTACTTAGTGTACTAGTGCTGGTGTACATTAACCACTAGTGTACTTGCTAATAGTTAATATATTTCTAGTTCAAAAAAATAATAAGCGATTGTTGGACTCAGAATTTCCTAACTCCCACCCAGCTATATCTGTGTGTCTGCCTGTTTGTTTACTTCCTCCCACCTCCATGTGGTCCTGAGCGAGAACTAAGACATCATGGCTACAATTACACATAATCTGAAGTGGTAAAGCAAGGACAAATGAATTTATTACACAGTTGCTTAAGGCTTTATATAACTGATTTATCAAAAATATGGTGTCAATAATCTTTAAAATATTTAGGCTGATTGCAATTTTCTAAATGAAACAAACTAAACAGGAAGACAGGGAAGGAATGTGGAGAGAGCTGCAGTTAGTCACCTTGGTTAAACAGCATGTTTGATCCCATCAGCAGACACTCTTCCATTTCTTCAAATTCTACAAGCTAATTAAACGCTTGCGATCTGCAAACTGGAGTGTATTTGGCCACATAGATGTGGATCATATCAGGGGACACCTGCAGCTACAAAGTGCATGTACCAAGCAAGTAAGTCCCTATGGTATGTATGCCAAGCTGCTGCAATTCTAAACTCCAGCACCCAAGTGATACGATGAGGTGAAGCAAAGGCTGAAAAAGTGGATTGCAGATTACTTCCTTTTTAAATTGTAGAAGACTGGGAGAAAGATGGGCACCCAGGCAGCTGCACAGTTAGATGCCTCACTTTCAAGGATTAGCATACTGTTAATCCTTATTAAAAGCTGCAGTATTGCCAGGGTTAATTCTTGAATGGTCAGAAGGTCTGTTGGAAGACAAACAGGCAGTCCAGCTGCTGGTGGCCCCAGCTCTTAGAGCTGACATCTTTTAACCATCTCCAGAGTGCTGAGGACAGAAAGCTCTCCGATAGAGACACTGTTCACCTGAGTCTCCCTTTACCAAGATGACTGAGGGATGGGACAAGGAGTACTACAGTTTGTGTAGCTGCTGGTAACTGTATGGTAACTCTCACACGTAGCTGTGTAAGAGAGCTCTACGAGAGCTCTACTGTGAGAAATCATGGGTTATTTATTATTATTATTATT
The DNA here is from genome assembly GCF_000700745.2 of Antrostomus carolinensis. Classification (NCBI taxonomy): domain Eukaryota; kingdom Metazoa; phylum Chordata; class Aves; order Caprimulgiformes; family Caprimulgidae; genus Antrostomus; species Antrostomus carolinensis. Next base: position 1,799 of record NW_010298907.1, on the reverse strand, counting down.
CAAACTGTCTGCTATTAATGCTTTTTCTAAAAAAGGATAATTTTCAAAATGAGAAATGACATATTCTAGGCTGTCAGGTGTGTTTGGAAGTTCAGTAGATGTAAAAGGCGTATCCTTTGGTACCCACTAAAGATAAAAGGCTGAAAAGATAAGTAAGGAATGATCTCCTAGACCATATTGTCAGGAAAAGGAAGTGGATGAGTCTTTTCTTGTATAACTATTACATCAATTTAAAACCATAATTTGGTAGTGATGGGAAATACAAGTTGCCTTATCATCGGTGAGGAAAACAACATAGCAGAAATCAAGCTGCAACCCAGCAGGAACAGTTTGTCTCAATGGAAATAAAAAAACCCCAACAAAACAGTTAAAAGTGGCAGATATTTTAGATTTAATTCTGATGCTTTAGATTAATAATCTAAAGGTGGAAGGCAATTTGGGCAAGAGAGAATAAAACAAGAGTTATAAGACCTTTAGAAAATATGTCAAGAAAGATTAAAGGAATGAGGTTGGTTTAGTATAAAAAAAATGGAAGACATTAGGATGACATAACCATGTTTCAACATAAAAAAGTTGCTACACCAAGGCAAGTGATTAATCATTGTATCTTCAAGCAATAGTCTGTTCCAGCTTTAGAGCATAATGGAAGAATGGCTGTACTGGGTCAAACTGAAGGTTCATTTAGCCTGTTACCTGGCAATGATCAAAAATTAATGCCTAGGGAAAAAACATTAGATTGTAAAACACACAAAGTAATACTTACCCCAGGTATGCACAACCTTCAACAATTTTTTAGTTCTGAGAATGCCTAAGTGAAGATGATTTCTATGTATTTAATAGCCTTAGTCATCTTGTTCAAGAATTTGAGTACTCATTCTTTCAACTCCTATAAAGTTTGAACAGGGACAGTACGGTGTGACAAGGAGTGCCTTCACTTAATGACACTATATGAAGAACCATCTCTTTATTTGTTGTGAACTTCCACTATAGAGCTTAATTTTATTGTCTCCTATTATTTTTCTGAAAGAGACATTAACTCATTAATCCCCATTCATGCTCTCTATGCTACTCATGTCTTTACATAATGTAAAGGGTTGTACCATAGGCATTTGAGACTTGTACACTTTGCCATTTTACCTGTTAGATGTCATCTAGGTTTGTCAAAGCAAAGATGTAGGTCTGAGCATGCCTTATGATTCACTTCTCTCAATATCTTTGGAAAAGGATATCTTAGCCACATTGAGTTTTCAAATCTGTCTCCTTTTTTAGCTATTTGCCATAGTGAGTCACCTGCAGGATACACCTATCTTCTGTACAAGATCAAGAGTTTGAGAGAGGTTTATATGTCATGCTTCTCAAAGTACTAAATATCCAGCTGAACAGAACCTTGCCAAGTCCTATTTATTCACAGATGTGCTCACCTGATTCGCAGATGATCTTTTCAGTTCTCTGGCCAGTGAACAAGAGTTTAAAAACTTGAGGATATGACACATATCATATGTAGCTGAGGTAGCTCAGTTTAGTGTGATAGTTATTCATTAACTTCAACTTAAAATAATGAGATTGCTTTGGCAGCTAAAATGTGTCACCTTTACTTGTGAAATTTCAATCCATTTTTCTGATAGGAATTTGTGTTTAAATCCACTACCAACATACTATGTTTGATTAGAATAGCTCATCTAATCTTTCTAATTCATCCATTAGCAATTTTTCCAGGAAGTTATCATGGCATAAATATATAAGACTTATATATTTTGTGGAAATAAAATATACTTTATATATAATATATATATTAATAT
>NW_010298906.1:3191-20537 GCF_000700745.2 Antrostomus carolinensis | reverse complement strand
GTCAAAGGCCTTGCTAAACTCCAGGTAGACAACATCTGACCACCATATCTCCCACCAGTCCTTCTCTGTTGGTAAACAGCAGGTCAAGCGAAGCACCTCCCCTGGTGGGCTCACTTACCAGCTATGTCAGGAAGTTATCTTACACACACTCCAGGAACCTCCTAGACTGTTTTCCCTCTGCTGTGTTGTACTACCAGCAGACGTCCAGTAAGTTGAAGTCTCCCATGAGAACAAGGGCAAGAGATTGTGAGACTTTTGGCAGCTGCTTGTAGAATGCTTCATCTGCCTCTATATTTTGGTTGAGTGGTCTATAACAGTCTCCCAATGGGATATCTGCCTTGTTGGCCTTCCCCTTCATTCTTACCCATAAGCACTTCACCTCATCATCACAAACTTCAAGCTCTATACAATCAAAACACTCCCTAACATAGAGAGCCACCCCACCACCCCTCCTTCCCTGCCTATTCGTCCTGAAGAGCTTATAGCCATCCATTGCAGCACTCCATTCATGAGAGTCATCCCACCATGTTTCTGTGATTGCGACTACGTCATAGCTACCCTGTTGCACAATGGCTTTTGGCTCCTCCTGCCTATTGCCCATGCTGTGTGCATTGATGTAGATGCATTTGAGCTGGGCTGTAGATTTCATCCCCAACATTGGCATACTGCCCCTGGGCTCATCTCTACTGAGCCTAGTTTTACCCCCTTCCCCCTTCAAACCTTGTTTAAAGCCCTCTCAATGAGCTCCACCAACAGTATTCTTATGCACCTCAAACTGCAATATCCTATCAAACCACAAAATCAGAAGACTTTACTAATGAATCCTAATCTTAAACTCCTGAAGATTTTGTTTCTGAAGCTGAGAAAGTGAGGAAGTCAGTTCTGTGTGGTTCCTATTTGGATCATCATTCCACAGTGCCTGTGCATTGGATGTCTGAATCTTCAATTTCATGCTGGGAGATAGGAACCAAAACTTTTTGACAGACTAATCTTTTATGAGATTTAGCCAAAAGAGATTTTTTCCCCCCCCTGTTTGCACTATCAACATTTTTTGCTGTCTTTTAAAACTAAATTGGTTTTTAGAAAATTCGGTCTGTGTATTTTGGCAGTTCATGTTCATGTTCGTCATTATATTTTGTGCAAAGCGTTCTGCACTCTACAGTCAAGATTTCTGGTTTTCCATTTATCCAAAGGATTGAGTCTTTCAAGTAGTTAAGTACAACAGTTACAGAAAATTAAAAATTATATAGTGTAGATGGTTGGTCTGATGAGCAAAAGAAATAATGTCTCATGCATTGCCAAATGGAGGTACCATGGCTGCTGAACAGACAGAAAAATATTTCTTCCTCTCCTCTATCAGTACTATAAGCCATTTCTGCGAGACCTATAAACAGTCTGCTTAGATTTTATGCATATTTTTATGCCGCACTCATTATCTTAACATAAACAGCTTGGAAGAAATATGAATGTGACATTTTCAAACTTGTTTAACACCAGTTTTGCACTGCTTCTATTTCATTTTCCTGTCCTTTTCAATGTGTACTTTCAGCTGAGCACTTTTGAAAAATCACACTTTGGAGTTGTAAATGACACAGAAAAGTGTACAAAAATATCAGCTTAGTACAAAAAAATTACTCTTAAAGAAAACATTAATGTAATGAACTTTGTTCTCAATGAGAGTGAATAACAAAAGTGAATAACACTGGTACAAAGAATACAACATTAGTAAACAATCAAAGGGATATCTAGGGAAAGGCATATATGAAAGCTAGGGCATAAGAAATAAGCAATATTAATGTCCAAGCACACAGGTAACAAAATCTACCAACTGTACATGTAAGTGTTACAGTTGAAAAAGTGTATAGACTCAACAGCACAAACATAACTGGAGGTCAAGATTAGACCTTTCTGAAAATTTGATTCTACCAGTCTAGCTTACTAGATAAATATACATATATATCTCTAATTCAACATACCGAAAATTTCCAAAAGCTAATAAAACTGAATGTTGTTATGGAACTATGGCCTTGCCTACACTGATATATATATATAGCATTAACCAAAAAATTTAGCTTGTTTAACAAGAAATTTATGTTAGAGGTAGCTTGCACTCTGCAGTGAGAGCTGCATATGCTGCAAAAAGCACAACGCTAATATTAATTAAATGTTTACATACTGAAAGTTGTCCAGACAAGAACTGTGGAACATCCCTTAACATGCCAGGACTCATAGGAGAAGTCACTGAAATAGAAGGTCGGTCCATTTTTTGAGATTCAAATGAACTAGAACCTGTAATTATAAATAAAAATATTTTATAAATAGTAGCACTTAAGCATTTTTCACAATGTTCTTTAAAGAAAAAATATACAGATATAACCAAACATACAATAAAGTTGTGATAAATATCACTTTTTTATCTATTTAAAACTACCAAATAAAGATACTCAGTCTCTTGGTGCTTAGATGCAATTAAAAGCTTTCCAAGTTTATTACAGCTGCAAAATGTCAGCTGAAGCATATATGATGAAAAACAGTGTATTCAGATATTTCTAACTGTAATTACATCTGTAAATTAAAGGCCTAAAATTCCTATATATGAAGTAAATACTTTACTGTGGTCAAAGGAATTCAGTCTTCTGAAGGGTAATTATTATCTTGTACAATCAGACTAATTTTTAATTAGATTTTTAGAAAAACATAAGGATGCACGTAATGTTTTTTGTTCATTTTGTTTCAAATCTACAAGGTCTCCTAACTGTCAGAGGACACGTTTTGACATATAAAACATAGAGAATAAATAAAGTATTTTTATAAATACAAAAGACATTCCACATATCACAAAACATAAAATGGATTTTACTTTAAGACCTGGCTATCAGTGAAAAGTTGTTGGAGTACTTTTTCATATTAGTAAAACCAAGTTTATGTCACTGCATTTTTTTATGGCTTCTATTATAGAAGAGTTCTAAAACAATTATAAAAAATAACTCCATGCTGAAATCCATTTTATCTAATCTAAGCCAAAGACCAAGTTACATGAAATACTAGTTCAGCCGATTAAATAGTTCTGAATGGTTCTAGAAAAGTAAAAGTATTCAGATTTCAAAGTAACGGTCTCACGGGTTGTATATAAAGAATATTTCATCCCTATTTTTAGTTTCTAAGGTTCAACTGAAATGCAAAACAACAAAACAGGAAATTAAAAATTACTATTAATTTTCTTGTATATTAGTTAGAATTATGCTTTCCTTTTCAATCAAAAATAGCCTAAGCTTATAACCAAATGTCAAGTCTAAATCAAAATATCTTGACTTCTGATAGTTTATTATTAAACAAAGATAGATAGATAGATAGATAGATAGATAGATAGATAGATAATACAGTAAGATGATATACTGAGACAAATGTGGACAAAGAGACGAGAGCTATACTGACTGTAGATGACATTTTTCAATCTATTTGTGCTTACATAAAAGAGATAGAAGATTTTCCTACCCCACAATTGAAACTTACTGGACTCCAGCTGTGCATGTGTGCTGTCAGGTATTCTGGGAATGTCCCTGAAATCAGGAAAAGTAAGACAGGCTGATCCTTTATCTAACAAGCATATTAAAATTTCAGTTACACTGTAACACTCTCAAGCCACCACAGAATACCTCAGGAAAGGGGTATGATCTACTGGCTGTTTTCAGGCACAGGGAAGATTAATCTTTTATCCAAATCAAAGCCTACAGAACCAGTGGTTTGGTGAATGCAAGAAAAGAGGCTGCAGTCACAAATAATTCAGTAAATTTTTAAAAAGTGAACAATCTCAGAGTTAATGGTAGAGTAAAACTGTGAGTAGTAGACTTTACTATGACATTATACATTAATTAAATTTATTGGATCATCACTCAAACATGCTAAACTGCCAATAACAGTTACCCCAATATGTCCTTTCCTGTCCTTGATCTGCAAACTTGGACCATCTTACCTTTTCCATGACTAAATAAGATGAGCAATTTCATTTGCAAAATTGCATACTTGCATATACATGAGATATTGCATCACCTGTATTAAATGGAGTGTACAGCTATGTAATTTTAAAGCACTCAGTCACAATGACTAAGTACCTCATTACACCCACCCAGCCCACAAAGGAATATATTCTTCCTATGAGGGGCAAACATTACTGTATGCTAATAAAAACTATCAGTATGCTAATAAATCATTTTAGAGGTATTTGAGGAAAACCAGGCAAGTTGAAGAGCTTCAGCTCTGAGTCACAGCAAGAACAATATTTAAAATCACGTATTTCAGTGCAGTTAGTTTTCTCAAGGCTGCACCGGGTGTTGGCACCCAGGTGCTGGCAGTGGGGTCTGTGGGGATGGTCCCTGTGAGGAGAGGCTGGGGTGGCCCCATGCCAGACACAGCCGGTTCCATCCGGCTCCAGTAGACCCACCACAGGGCACAGCTGAGCCCATCAGCCAAGATGTTGGTGCCTCTGTGATAACACATCTAAGAAAGGGCAAAAAAAGCTGTGCAGCAGTTGTGAGAGAGAGGAGTGAGAAAAAACCATGAGCAAAACATCCCTGCAGACACTAAGGTCAGAGGAGGGGGAGGAGGAGTGAGTGCAAGCCCCATTCCCCATCCCCCTGCACTGCTTGGCAGGAAGGAGGTAAAGGAGCCAGGAACAAAGGAATGAAGTTCAGTCTGGGAAGGAGGGAGGTGAGGGGAAAGTGATTTTAGGGGTTTTTTTATTTCTTACTACTCTATTCTGTTATTAATTCCTAATAAATTAAATTAATATTAATTAATTAATTAATCACTCACAAATTAATTGGTGAGTGATCTCCCCACCCTTATATTAACCCATGAGCTTTTCCACCTGATTTTATTCCCCTGTCCTGCTGAGAATCCCAGTGAGAAGGGGGAAGGAGAGAGTGGCTGGGTGGGCTTTTGGCAGCCAGCAAAAATCAACCCACCACAATGCTATATGAAAAGGAAGGGAAAGTTAAAAATGCTTTCAGTGGCATTTACTGTCTCATGCAATGAAAAAAGAGTCTGTACTACATATAAATAAAACTTATCTAGTTATTTTTCAGTATACAGTTTCCAAACATTTTTCAAGACTCACTGGAAAGATAGCTTCACTAAGCAGATTGAGGAACCTTTCCAAGTAAATTGATGCACAGTACTCAGTAATTCAAATTAATCAAAAGGCATGCAACTGCTGTAACTGCCTGCTGTAGGCAAGAAAAAAATCAGTCTCTGTTGTTAGTAAGCAAAACTTGCCAGAAACTTACAAGGTCTATTGAAGAAGTAAATATTTAAGTTTGCATATTTGATATCTGTAGAATTTATAAAGCGACCCAATACTTGCCTATTACTTTGCTCAGAAATATAGTCCTGAACCTAACCTGTAATTTTATAAAAGTATTTCTATCTTAAGAGTTTGAGAAGAAAACCTTGAACAGACGCATCATTGTGAACAGATTGAATATGAATTTTCTATAGATAGCTAAAACAATAAACTTGAAAGCTTTGAACACTATCATTTACATTCCTAAAGATACCAATATTTCACAGTAGTGTGAATGGCATTTCTTACAAGGAACTCTCACTGAGATAAACCGGTGTAGGAGAAGCAGAAATACTTTCAGGCATCTCTTCACATTTTAAAGTATGTTCCATTGCAAGCAGATTATATAGAATAATTAAAAAAACACAATGCATCATTCCTTCCAAACTCAAACCAGTAGTAACTATGAAAATAACTATTTCTGAGAATTAGAAAGCAGAAAATAGATAAGTTATTGTATATAAGAGACAGCCAGCTTACATACAATAGCAACTTGGCCATCAATTTTTGTTTTAAGATAGAAAAGGGACAAATTGCTAGATAAAATGGTATGATCCTTTTTTTTCTTTAAAGGAGCTTTCCATTTTATCTTCCTTTATCAGCTTAGCTTGCCATCTTCAGTTTTCATAGCAGTCAGCCCACAATAAAATGAAGAACTAACAATCATACTTATACTCATACTTGGAATTTGCTTTCTCTTTCTCAGCTAAGTTAATTGCTAGCAACTGTTTGAAGATTTCTGGCATGAGTTGGTGTGTTGCCTTGAGACCATCAAAAGACTCTTTTTATAAGTAATAGGATATACCTCAATGCAAAAGTAGAATATTTCAAGTGGCCATCAATTATTCTAATCAAAATAATTATTACTTCAGACATCTGGTAAATGTGAACTTTTAATGATTTTAAATACATTGAAACTTTATTCCCTGGGGCAGAACACAGACCTATGGTAATAGGTTTCCTTGGGCAACCACAAGGTAGGTGATGGATTATTCCTATAGTCCATTTGATTATGACCAGAAAACTCCTTAACTGAGAAGATAATATGGTATTTCCAGTTCAACAGATCAGATCTCATGAAAAACATTTCTGAATTTATATTTTAATATCAAAATCAAAAGAGGTACATACATTTAACCAGAATGTAAAACCTTACCAACTTGCAGAAAGTATTCATCACTGAGATTACAGTTATAAACGCATTTAGATTAGTAACTGGAGCTTTGGAGTTGAAAACCCTCTTTTACATCTACTGCAAAAAGACACTGGGAATCAGGTACACAGAACAACTGTTTTAGCCCTGATCTGAATCAGTCCTTTGGAGTATGTGGCAAGCAGTTAATGCTGAAGAAGGCATCTTGAGAGCCCACATCATTTTCTTTGAGGAATTATGGATGAGCTGCTCTAGTGACAGCAAGTGGAGCACATGGTAACATAACAGAAGACATGATGATAAGGAAGGTAAACAGCAGACAGTAAATATTTAAAATACAGGAAAGAATACGGGAGGGTTTGCACAATGAAGAGAATGCAGGAAGAGAAATAAAACAAAGAATTTTCAAGATGTAAGCAGTTCCTTGAAACTTTTGCTATAAACTTCTGTTTGAGAGAAACTATGAAAGATCTTACGCCTCTATGAAATTAATTTGAAACCTCCTTTTCTGAGACAATATTCTTCTAGCAATGTAGTCTGTCCCTTGCCATTACTATCATACCTACAACTCTCAAGTTATGTGAAGGATTTTAAAGGATAAGACAGATGATTTACAGCCTTTACTAAAGGGGCTGCAATTCAATATGCATGTAGGAGATACCCTCACATCTCACTGACAAGATAAGGCAGTTTTTTGTTATTATCAAGTTAATTTAAAATTGTCAAATCAAGTTCCTACACATTAAGTTTCTGATGTGTCAAATACATTAAGTTCCTATTATAGCTGAACCCATAACAAATTATCCTCGCTGAAACTACATCCTCAGATTACATGGTTCTAGGGTTTTTTTAGTACTTAATTTTTTAGTTGTTATGTTACCCATGCTTTCCTGTATGAAGGTAAGATAATTGTGTGCATCTTACACAAAATAAAGGGATAAATATATTTATTAATATATAATTATAGAATCATTGAACAGCCCAAGTTGAAAGAGATCTTGAAAGACCATCTGGTCCAGCCTCACATGGAAAAGGTAGCCTAGCTGTGAATACCTAGCACTCTGTCCAGTTGTGTCATATACATCATAAATTCTGTGGGGTAAAAAAGAGAATTCTTAAGCAACTGTAAGCAACTTCAAATTCAGTGATAATCATCCCCCTCTTCACAGCCCTGGTGTGATCAGCTATGGAACTTCCAATGGAGAAGTAAAAAAGGGATGGATGCGGCTGTAGGCTGTAGAAACTTGGAAGAAAAAGAAAAGATGACGAAGGGGAAGTATTCGGAGTGTAATATAACAAAGCAACTACAAATGTCCTGTCACTATGCAAGAAAAAAATAAGTTTAGACATTGAGAGATAGGTCTGAAAGTTAAGAAAGTTGGGCAATGTAAAGCAACAAAGAAAAAGTGCCACGCAGTTTAGTCAAGCACTTGCACTAGCTATTCATTCAGATATGTTCTGTATTAGATAACACGCAATACTTTAGTAGATTTCATAGATGAAGATGATGAGAACATGGCTTTGAGACTTTCCAAAGCATATTGATTGTGTCATTAGCATACTGTATTTTAGGCAAAACTCTACATTGCAGACTCTCAGTAAATAGGGTTCATCATCAATTCATAGACCAAAGATGAATATATAATTTTATATATGTTATATAAAAATGGTAACGGAGAAATAAGAAGCAAGAGTCAAGTTATTAATCAAGAATAGGAAAAAATAAAGAGTATAGCCACAGTTTCAGAGCCAATATAGGCTGGATCCCCAACTAAACAAGCACAGAAGGGAACCTGGTTTTGACCATATCAGCAGATAGTGCCTGGGACTCTTCCAGAGAATAAAGGATTTCACACCATCTCTTTCTCCTTACTGGTGTAATCTATCATTCTAGTTATGCTCTTGGTTTAAATAATTTTGCATACAGTTATACTGTTTACACTGTTTATGAATCTGTTTGGTATGCTCTGGCCTAAAAGTGAAATTTTGCAACATTTTTATCATATTCACGACAATTTATGAAATTACTTACCCTATTGGTCTTGAAACAACAAGTTCTACTTGTGGCTCAGGTTTGGATTCTAAAATGATGTTATACACCTCCTCAAAGGTGGCTCCTTGTAGCAGCCTTCCATTCCATTCTAATACTTCATCACCTGTAATTTCAGTAATAACACTGCTTAGAAAGTCTGTTGTGAATGGTACTTACAATGACAATTTAAGCCATTTTGCTGTCAGTTTACTGAATTGTGAAACTTGTGTTGTAGAACAATTTTCAGTCCATACAGGAAAATCCTACGTATTAAAGGTTTTCTGCAGCTCAGCCTCAAATATATAAAGTTCAGTGAAACAATAATATCATCAGGAGGACCCCTGTCGAATTAGATATTCACTTACTCACTTTGGTAGCTGTGGCTTAAAATAAATGCCAACATGCTCTTTAGAAAATGCAGATCTTTAAAACAGCGTATCTCCTCAGCTTACTATTTTGAAGATCCATTTACTTCTACAAATTCACTATTTAAGGTTCAGGTAGTTTTTATGTTAACAGTTTATATTTCTTGCACATTCTTTGATCTAGCAATCCATGGTTTGCATGTTGGGATAGAAGCAGTTTCTTAGCTGAGCTGGTTCTGTTGGCACATTTGTAATAGCTTGGTTTGCTCTAAAAAAAACATACTCCACAAAAAAGACTGGGCACGGCATCAGTGGAATATTATTTTGAGTATGAAAACATGAATGAAAATGTTAAAATATTTTGAACAACATGAAAATTTATATATTTCAAAAATGCAGTAATGTCAATAATCTAGTAACTGAATGTCAGGTTGAATTCTACAGTAGTTCATCACACAAATTTAACATAATTTCGCATCTAATTAAACTCACTTGCTTCTTATCACCTTTAAAAAAGCAACTCAGCAGTATAGATGTATAGTAGATACATACCTGGTCTAAGATGCCCCACTGTATCAGCTAAGCTTCCTTTTTTAACTTTGGTGATAAATGCGCAGAGTCGACCTGATTCAGTCATCTTTCCTCCTACTACCTGTTTCAAAGAGGAAGTATTTTCATAGAATGAAAATTACTTTAAATGATTTAAAAGTTCTGGCAACAGAAAGAAGAATTCAATTGTTTCCTTGGTTTTCAGGTGCTCAGGTAAGACAGATACACTTGAAAAAACACCACAGAATTTTGGCTATGACAAGTTATATTTGCACCTATTCTGGCTATTTGTGTAATTTAAACAAAATGCAAATACAGAATGTTAAAGCTTTTAAACTTCAGCAAATATATGTATAGTGTTTCACTGTATTAGAAATTATCACCCAAAAAAAGTAAGGTATTTGTCATTAGACTGCTTACTTCAATACTTAACTGAAACATATATTAATGCAACAAAACTCATTTTGTGCACACTAAGCGTCAAATATCTCTATCAATTAATTGAATCCATTTTGGCTGGGCAAGTCAGATGAAAACACCTGTCATACTGAAGATTTCTCTGCAGAAAACTTGAACAGGTTTGACCTTACTATTTATCTTAGAATCAGCAGATTCGAACATCAGAATTGGTTATAAATGCATAATCATCAAAATCTTAACGTTTCTTAACAGTCTGCCTATTGGGATTTAAAATTTGTGATACTAAATCCGGTTTAGGTTACTTTCAATAATGTAAATATTTGAAAATTCAGGTCAGGATTAACCGCTAAAAATCACTCTATTCAGATATCTATTGAGATTTAAAGTAGTTACTCTTGAATCTAAACTATTCATTAATCTCAGTGAAGAGTTAATCTTTATAATAGAAGATTTTAGAATTTTAAACATAGAAGTTTAAACAAAAAATACTTCATTGTGGCACTGTCAGTCTCTCCTCTTGCACACATACATAAAGTGATGCTCAACTGCCTTCTCCACTGACTTCAAAATACAATCATTTGTCAATTAAATAAAAAATTCAAAAGTTTCCAAAGCATGTTAATATATCTTATACGTAACTACACTGATTTAATTCCTAATTACAATGTACAACTATGGCCTAATCTGTGTACTCAAAGTCAAGTCAGTGTCATGCTATATAAAGAATGGAGACTTAATCAAACGTCTTAATCATTTCTCACAAGAATGTTGGTTCAAAATAAATACATGCTTGTTTCTTTTACTGTGTGTAATTCCTTCTCATTCTTGTACTAGTATTGCTGGAACTGCAAATAATAATATCACACAAAAATGAGATCAAGTTATGAGCTACCAATGACTTCATAATGTGTTTGAAGAGTACCACATCACTAAAAAGATGCAAACACATTACTTTGTGATAATATGCAATATATACTAAATAAAGTTCTGTCTTGTGTATTTAAAATGTAGCAAATCAATCAGAGGGGAAAAAAATCCAGAAACAGGTTCTTCCAATGCCAGACTCTACTCTGGATTGAAATGCCATTAACTTCCAGATCTTAAGAAAAGTTAATTTATTTTTCACACTTGTCCCCTCTTTTGGGGAACAGAAGTTGTATCATGGTTCAGTGCTCAATGCTGAAGAAAGCGAACAGGGCTTGGCTTGCCCAGCAAGGGTGCAATTAGTACCTTGCATAGCAGATATTCTCAGCAAACCTGTGAAAACATGTATAGTCTTTCTGAAAAATACATTTACAGGGATCCTGTAAAATTACTCTTGGTAATTGAATATAAAACTTCTCTATATTGTACTTTTGAGAATGATAAGACATTGTAAATATTGGTGTTCATACACTATATAGTATGAGAATGCTTTCATTATAAAGGTAGCTAGTTTAACTGAGAGAGTTGTTAGTTCCAAAATTATTCATTACCAACCTTCAAGCCAAGCATTGCTCCTGAGTCTCTAGGCACACTTCCATCTTTTAGTCGTTTATTTAACAAAATCCGACCAATGAGACGGTCTCCATCTTTGGATGGTTGCCAAGTTACTGGATGCTATCATATGGTGTTAATGGAAAAATACATTGAATAGGATTTTAAAGAAAAATATTTCAGTCATACCTTTCAGTTCCCAATTTTTAAAATGCCATGAAAGTGTTATGATTACACTAATATTTAATGTAATAGAATGACAGAAAACTGTGCTGGAAAAGACTTATTTGGATATCTAGTCCATCACAATGTATGTCTAATATTTAATAACATTATCTATTTTACTAAATCCAATTTGTAAATATCTAGAATGATCTTTGTGTCTTGATGATTAGACAGATCCAGACAACTACACAGTTATCTACACATAACAACAATCATACCTGAGTACTGACAAAAACTGTAGAGGTCTAGTATAAGAGTACTACTGAAAAAGAAGTTTTAACTCAAAACAGAAATTTGATGTAAGACTTTTCTTCTTTTTTCACTATTCCAAACATAACATTTCTCCAAGAGCGACAAACTTTTTCAGTGATTTACTTTCTCTCAGTAGTAGTACATTAAAAATTATAGAATACAATAAAAGGTATAGTCATTACTCTATTTAAATGTATTGTTTCTTTCTTGAAATAATTACTTCATATATGAAGCACAGTTACAGTGAACATTATTATTCCATTATTATACATGGGCACAGTTATACTTGTATATTGGCATAATTAATAAAATTTTAGCATTTTATTTTGTGTAATCATAGCACTTTTTCACAGAAAAATACTATTTCATGCTCTATTTCATGCAAAATTAGCAGGCACAGACAAATCTGCTCCCATTACAACTAATAATTCTAAAAAAGATTTATCATAATATCCACCAAACAGAAAGCAAAAATAAAAAATACCAAAGCAGATGGCAAAGCCTTTAATTTTGCACAATACTGCACAAAAATGGCATGGCAACAAAACAAAAGAACAACCATGACAGCGAAAGGGAAAAAAGAAAAACAACTTTTCTGTGCAGAGAGACCCAATTTTCTCCCTTTTTCACCTGGGGTTTAAACTATTAATTTAATTTCAGCCCCAGGAGTTTGAACATAGTAAATCAAATAAGCCAATTGGTAGAATCCTTATTGTTAATTACTTTATACTTGAAGGTAATACCATGATATGCTATTATGCAACCATAAGGACAACATTCCTTTATGCCTCTCAATTTTTTTTCTTAGGCTGCCAAATAGTAAAAGCTGCAAGCATGCAGAGACTTTTCATTTGTTTTTCTTTTCTGCACCTTAAGAAATGCTACATATTTCTAGAAACACCCTATCTTTTATTTTATGCACTATTTTAATGAGTGACAGAGAGCAAACAAGGACCAAATGAGCAGGTTAAAATGCAGGCTTCATAATCTCAGTACCTTCTCGCTATGGCTATGTTCCTCGTTTAGAGTTGTGCTACTACACGTATCTACCCCAGAGTCTTTTATCTGAGGCTCAGACCATTCCAAGTCCTCTTCCAAAGAGTGGCCACCAAAGCACACCATTTTCTTTTGCCTCTCGGATAAGGTGTTAGAATCCGACAAAACTGCCTGCTCACTAGTTTTTCTTTTTCCCCTTTGACTGTCCCCTATAGGTGTGGGATAAAAAAAAGGATACAAAAAAGAAAACATGCAAAGTTGTAAATAAAACAAAGGAAATGTGAAATGATAAAGGAAACTAAATGGCAAGGCTCCACATGTCTCACCAAAGACATTGGGGATGCCTCACTGCTATGCCAAGACGTATGGTCCAACCAGTTGTAATCCATGTCTCCTGCGAGAATCAGACAGACAAGTGCAGTAAAGGAAAGGTGAAAGAAAGGACAGGCAAAGATACAATAAGATTGTAAAGAATTCTGTTTATCCTATCTGATTTATAACCTCTGCTAGCAGGACTTCCAAAGTGCTTCCAAGAAAAAGTTAAGGCTCCAACAACACAGTATGTGGAATGTGAAAGAGTGAAGAAGGAGGTATGTTTGTGTGTGTCTACATTGCATAAAATTATGTACAGTGTAAAGCATCATTACTTCAGAGTTTTTAATTGTTCCCATAAAATTACTTACGGTAAATTAAATGAAAAGGCAAATTGTATTGTATTACTAACAGAATTTTCAGTAAGGAAAGCATCTGAATATGGAATGAGTTTTCATCATAATCTAAAGAAATAGATTTGTCTTAAGGAATGTATTTCTTTGCTTTTCTAATACAAACTAGTATTTATTCTAATTGCTTCAATAAAATACTTAAACCAATGTTACTCTATATTCAGCTGTACAGTAGATTACGTTTTAACATAGGTTGAATGGTCTGCTAAATATGATAGATTTATAAGAAAAACAAACATAGAAAATATTTTTTTTTATAAAAAACATATTAACTTTGCTTGAAATTCCCAGAGAAACATCTGCTGGCTAAATATCAGGAAGAATTCCATTAAGTACAGGAACTAGGAATAAATGTGTAGGGTTTTGAAGAAATATATATATTTTATAGAATCAGAATTTAACCTGTATGGCAGACACATGGTAGGAAGAAAGGTATAAATAACAGTTTAAAGAAATGGTGTAAATTATTACTGCTGTTCACAGAACTGGAGAATGATTCATGTATTTTAGGAAAACATTATCTTTTACATAGGTACTTTAAATTGTAAATCACGCCCACACATTTTGCATTATTACATGTCTCTTTTTTTTCAACATTGTTACTACATGTTATGTGAAAAATATTTTGTTACTACATGCTAAATATTTTTACACTACTTTATGTCAGAAAAATTGTTGACTTTTCTATCGAATTGCATGACCAAAGAGCACTAAATCAAAGCAGTTCTGCTCTTTTTAGTACAGACTACAAAAAACATTTTTCTATTTCCATTACTTCAGATCCTGCTTTGACATTTCTCTACCTATTCCTCTGAAACTACATCAATAAGTTGGTCAAATATAACTAAGAGGTCTAATCACAGCCTTAACATTTTTCTAGAAAACTTTACAGAAAGGATGCGAAGATAGAGCCCCATAAAACTAAGCTACAAACAGCTAATATATGCTTTAGAAAAGTAAAAATTAGTCTCCTCAGAAGGATATTACGTAGAATGAGAAATATCATTTTTTTTTCACTTGTTTTCTCCTAATATATAGACCTGCATTTAGTATATGGAAACAAAAAAAGCCTTATTTTGATTTTCAAGAAGGAAATGTGCAGAATACAAAATTTTCTTTTCAAAAAGACACTTTGAACTTAATCCCTTACATTTTGCAGAAACATTGTAACACATTAAATATTCTTTGATTTCATAAAAACAGTGGTACGGGACCTCATTAAATTATTTTGAAGCTTTAATTCATTCATATTTTCTAAGTAATAAATGGACTTTCTGTGAATGTTTTAACTGTGTTTCTTGATTCTTGAAAGGAAGATAACATTTTAAAATGGGAAATCCTCACCAAAACTGCTTTCTCATGACAGTTAGCATCTTGACTATATTACAGATAAAAGCATGGCTATCCTGCTAAAGGGAAAAGAAATATTCTTCTGAAAGCTAATAACATTTTGCAAAATGTACTTCTGGCATGGAATTTGCGGGGCTGTCTTACCTCTGTCTCCAAAGACATTGCGTCAGGAGAACTGAGTGAAATCATCAGTTAGCTCATGAAGATCTAACCTTTACTGCATAAATTATACATTTACAGATACCCAGAAGATGACAAGAGTTCCAGTCTACATATTTCCAGTTTTGAAAATCCTGGTTTTAAAATATATTTTTAAATTGATCTTAAGCGAGGAAAACTCATCTTATTACAGTAATGATGGCTTCTCAGCTCTAAGTGCATGAGACTAGATTGTTTTTTCCCAGCAGTTTTTTTTCTGTGTCATCAATACAACTGTTGTACCCAAAGTTTGACTGAAAATGGTATAATTTGTCTCCCTGTAATTTGGTACCTAATTCTAGGAGCAAAGCACTGAAGTAAAATGGGCTTTATAAACAGAACAGTTAAAACAAGTCATTCTTACTGATTCTTATTCCTGTCTATTTCTGAGAAATTATGTCTTTTATTGAAATGACTAGATTAAAATGTAGATTTCTACCATTAGGCCTTACAAATCTATCACTGCAAATCGCTGGGCATTTTTTAAAGTTTAAAAATTCTCCACAACAACCTCGACTATCACTTATAATTCAAAAGAAACCACCAGAAAGGAATCCAGGAGTGTAGCTATTATGTCCCTGCTGTCTACAGTGAACCTCGCACTTTAGCTGTACTTTATGAAACCCATCATGGCTTTGCCAGCCCTCCTTTTCATGCCTTTTTCTGTATCGATTATACAGTTTTGTATGAGCTTGTCAAGAGCAAGGATTCCTATCAAACGGAACTTTCACTTGTGTGCCTACATAAAAAAGAACTTCTTAAAAATAGGAAAAGAAGTCAAAAAATTGAGTCCTCTGAGATGTATTGACAATATACTCATTCCCACTGCAAGTCACCAAAAACTGGTCCAGTCTTCATTTGCTACTTGCATGTCCACAATATGTGCATATAGGCATACACCCAAATGCAGAAATTAAATTAGCTTTACAGTAACTGTGCTTTACAATACAGATGTGCTGTACACATATAAGTTCATCTTATAGGTGTTTATACGAACACATGTTGAGCAATGTTGGGCTCTAACAGTCTGACCTATGCACACCCACATTTGAAACACACACACTGACTTTCAGTTTTAAAAAAGAAATTCTGGTTTCTTTTTTATTTTTTTTTTAATAGAGCTATCCAAAATAGTAATCTACATACATTAATGTATACAGTAATATGTGATATTATTGATACCACATATTATTTTGCAACAGTTACTCTTTATCAAATGGTAAGCCCTGAACCTAAACATGCACAGAGGAACACATGCAAAATCGAGCCTGTTGCCAGATTAAAGCACTCCCACTTCTTGCTCTACTGTTTTCCCCTCTACTTTTCTGTCAAGATGTAGGAAGCTGGGTTTCTTTTTAATTTAGTTGTGATAGTTTAACTTAGCTGGCAGCCAAACAAGACACAGCCACTCGCAGCCCCCTCCCCGCCCCTGCCCTGGGAATTGGGGAGAGAATTGAAGGGGTAAAGGTAAGGAGACTTGTAGGTTGAGATAAGAGCAATTTAATAATTAGAGTAAAATGAAATTAAAATAATAAGAGTAATAAGAGTAGTAATGAATATCTTATTGGCATATCCAACTGTCAGTTCTGGGCTTTACTAACTACTATACTTTTCTTCTCCACTCCCCCTTCCAGTCCTCTGTTCTTGGAAACTGCCCAAGCACAGTGTCCTTGTAGTTATCAACATTGTTCTCATAACAATCTTCACTGAAACCAAAACACAGTGCTTTCTAGCTACTAAGAAGAAAATTAACCCTGTCCTAGCAAAACCCAGGACATTAGTTTTGTCTCATAGTAAACACCAATTATTCTAAAATTAAAATTATAAGAAAATAAGCAACAACGCCATCCAAAGACAGTTTTGTTCTTATCTATTTTTTCATTAAGATAGGTAGCTATATGTTTCAAAAAAAATCGTTATAGAAATGAGAAATTATAAAGTCTTTGTAGATCATCTAGATTTTGCTCTTACTGCATTAAGTCATCTAAACAACGGGTCTACATACTATAAATGCTAATTAAATGTAATCAGGCTATTAATAAAAATTTTAAACTTATGAAAATATACCCAGGATTACTGTCTGGAAGCCAAGTAGCATATTACATTTCTGTGAGAGACATGAATTGCTTAGTACACCCTCTCTTTTTTGAGATACAATGAATGACAATAAAATCATTGGACATAAATTTTTCAGTGCAAGTCCTGTAAATATTAAAATCTTGACTGGGTAAATGATTTAAAAATTTTGTAAAATTAAAAGTAAT
>NW_010298906.1:0-3173 GCF_000700745.2 Antrostomus carolinensis | reverse complement strand
CAAGAAAAATTTTTAAACCATAATCTTCTTGTACCAAAGACACCGTAGTTTTAATTCTGACTACCAGAGAATGCACTTGCTGGTCTCTTACAGATTTCTCTTCCACAATAGCAGGTAGTTGATTGTTGAGAATATGTGCATCTAGGGTGTGCAGCAGAAATGACTTGGGAAAAAATGTCACCTCATTGATAAATTATATAAACTATAATTTCAAAGCCACCTTTCATGGGAAAAGGAACTAATATATTACTAAGCAAGATACAATCTTAGCTAATGTCATTACAACAGCATTCAGATGCCTCATAAGAAAGAACATAAGTGAGATCTGCTCTTAGTGAGTTCTATCTGTATATGGAAAGCTTGCATGGCCAAATCAGGTTGGGAGAAAAATCACATCAGTGACCTTGTTTTTCTGCATAAATTGCATTAAGCTCTAACCTTTGTAAACTTACTGATGTGTAGTGTGTTTTGATTATTTTCTTTAGCCAAACTAAACAGGCACAGGAAAAGATTTTCTTATCCACCCAGGAACATGCAGCAATGGGAATCTTGAATGACAGTGTATATTTACTGTCATATTTATTTAATGATTCCCATAGCAATGGGAATCTTGAATGACAGTGTATATTTAAAAGATAAACCAGTTTACATTCCCCTTCAATTTTAGTGTTTGATTATATATTTTTGGCTTCTTAGAACACCTTTCTCACCCAGAAATATGGTACTTTTAAAAATAATTAATTTGAATCTAACCTACACACTATGTTTGTACACTTTCTTGAGTGTTGTCCAAGTTCATGGTCAAATTCCAAACCATTTATCTTCCAAACAGTTTAAACATAAGATGCTCAATTTAATTGGCCATTCTACATGCAGACATATTTGGGATTCTCTGAGTTGCCCAAAACCTTCACACAGGATATATGGATGACCCACACCCTTTCTATCTAAACAAGGACCTAAACTGGAAAGTTTTTCCCTTGGTAAATTAAAAGCATCATCTTGCTTTGAACCAAGTAAAACAAAATCCTGTTTCCTCAAATCCAAATCTCACTGCCAAAAAGGACAGGTCATATAACGCTTCTTCAGGCTGTGGAGTCTACCTGACTACATACTGCATGCTGAATACATACTCATACTGACTACATGAGCCAACGATGTGTGTCATTACCCAAAACTGCAAATGATTTAACCTTGCAATAGAGTGAGTATATTCCCCCTCCAAGCTGATTTTCAGCATAAGGCAATAGTGAGCAGAGAGACATCCTATGTCACTTGATTCTCCTCTTCACTACAAGGTTCCCAGTGAAGCCCTACACCACAAGGGCCCTGGAGAGAACTGAAAAGCAGACTACAGCTATTGAAGAACTTTCATTTAAGCAGGTTACTTACCATATGGACTGCCACACAGTGGGTGACTCCAAAGAGGAGCTAGACAGCCAGAATTACCTGGAAGTGGTTATATGAGTGCTTAAACAGTTGTTTTGTCAGCTCTGGACACGTCAGCTTGGAACTTTTAGCTTGGAATAGCCTAGGAAGAGGTCTGAAGGATCTGGTCCAACCAAAATGAAAACAGAAGCACTAAGAAGAAAATCACTATGCACAATTGTGGTGGTTTGGCTTGCAGTCAAACACAGCCTGCTTTCTCACTCTGACCCCCCAAGGGAGTAGGGGAGAGAATTGGAAAGCAAAGGGCAAGAAGACTCACCAGTTGAGATAAAAACTATTTACTAATTAAAATAAAATGATAATGATAACAGTAATAACAGAATATACAAATAAGTGATACACAGTGCAATTGCTCACCACCCGGTGACCAATGCCCAGCTTGTGCCAGTCAGCGACCCCGGAATAGAGACTGTGCCAAAACCAAAACCCTGGAAGAGCAAGCCCGAGTGATGCCTGAGAGAATAGCCCTGTTTTCCAGTCAGCCCTGGTTAATATACTGACATGACATGATATAATATGGAATACTTCATTGGCACATCCAAATCCCAGTTTTGGGGTTTGCTATTCACTATGTCTCTCCCTCCCAGTCCTAATGCAGCTGTGAATCAGCCGAACATGGTGGCCTTGAGCTCCAGCAGCAACTAATAACGTTAGCACTTTTATCAACCTTCCTCTCATAACAAGTCTTACACTGAAACCAAAACACAGCTATTCTAACTACTAAGAAGAAAATTAACTCTATCCTAGCAAAATCAGGACAGTACCCACTCCTTAGTCCATACCATTTACATCATGCTCAAGTTTCTATATATATTCAGCAGAGACTTTTGATTTGGAGCTTAGAATATTAGCAAATGTAATAAGTAGGAAAGTGTCCTTCACCTGAAAAGTAGAGACACCCAGAATTCATTTCGGGTAGTTTTATATTTCTGTCTCTAAATCAGTTACCCTTAGCTTCATTCATCTGACTTATTTTATACATCAACTTTAAGGCTGACATGAGTTGTACTCAATAAGTGTGTTTTTCTTCAGTGACTATAAAAGTCAAGATGATTAGCTTGGTATAGTTGGTGGATGTCTACATGTAGTCATATGGAATCCCAGCTCTGATACGTGGATCTGCAGATTTATAAGACCACTACAGGTGATAAAGAGTCTAAGAGTCATTTGTGTCACCCTGCACAACTGCCCTTGTTAATGGTGAATATTCATTAATATTTGAAGTTCTTATGGCCAAGAAAAAACAAACAAACAAACACACAAAACCCAAAACATAAATGACAAGCTACATAATTGGAAGAAGATCCTGAAGACCAGAGTGCTCCAGCCCATAAGGCAGATGACAGAATAAACTAGGGGAGGAAGGAGCACATTGGTTGGATGGTTGCACTAAAAGAGTTGTGGTCAACAACTCAATGTCCGAGTGGAAACGGGTGACGAGTGGTGTCCCTCAGGTGTCGGTACTGGGGCCAGTGCTGTTCAACATCTTTGTCAGTGACATGGACAGTGGGATTGAGTGCACCCTCATCAGATTTGCCGATGACACCAAGCTGTGTGGTGCAGTTGACATGATGGAGGGATGGGATGCCATCCAGAGGCACCTTGACAGGCTTGAGACATGGGCCTGTGCTAACCTCATGAAGTTCAACAAGGCCAAATGCAAGGTCCTGCACGTGGGTCAGGGCAATCTCAAATATAAATACAGGCTGGGTTATGAGTGGCTT
>NW_010298905.1:0-8461 GCF_000700745.2 Antrostomus carolinensis | reverse complement strand
TGGACAGCAGGCTGGCCGTGAGCCAGCAGTGAGCCCTTGAGGCCAAGAAGGCCAACAGTGTCTTGGTGTGCATTAAGAAGAGCATGGCCAGCAGGTAAAGGGAGATTCTTCTCCCCCTCTACTCTGCCCTGGTGAGGCCACATCTGGAATACTGTGTCCAGTTCTGGGCTCCTCAGTTCAAGAGAGACAGGGATCTTCTGGAGAGAGTCCAGTGGAGGGCCACAAAGATGATGAGGGGCCTGGAGAATCTCCTGTATGAGGAAAGCCTGAGAGCTGGGACTCTTCACTCTGGAGAAGAGAAGACTGAGAGGGGATCTTATCAATGTCTATAAATACCTGAAGTGCAGGGGCCAAATGGATGGTTCTGGGTTTTTTTCAGTAGTACCCTGTGACAGGATGAGGGACAAGGGGCAATGGGCACAAACTGGAACACTGGAAGTTCCATACGAAGGAAAAACTTCTATAGTGTAAGGGTGATGGAGCACTGGAATAGGCTGCCCAGAGTCTCGAACCCACCTGGACGCTTTCCTTTGCAACCTGTTGTAGGGAACCTGCTTTGGCAGGGGGGCTGGACTACATGATCTACTGAGGTCCCTTCTAGCCCCTATGATTCTGTGATTCTGTGATCATGAAGGATGTTTTTTGACTGATATTCTGGTCACTGTGTAAGAACAGATGGGAAGGAGCTTTTTCATAAATTCTTAATCAGGTTGCTATGTCTAGTTTATCTAACTTCAGATATTTACAATATTTTAAAAAACATATAGTTCTCTTCATGCTAAAAAAATTACAATCATAAATATACTTTATTTACCATGCAGAAATTAGCTTATTTGTGGTAGGTCATAGACTCTGAGAACAGGCAGATATAATTTGTGTTGGAATGAAGTACGACTCTACACATTGTAGGCACCCTGAAGCACTTCTGAGGGAACCTCCACAAAAACATCTAGTAAGACATTTGTATAGCCTTAAAATAAAAGTTAATTTGTATGGAATATACTGGATTTATTATAGACTTCCTAGAAAATGTTACCATTAGATCAAAACAAAGAAGTTTAGTTTTGCAGTTAATAGTCAAATACAAAGCTGTATAGGGTGTTGCTATTCTCTATTTCTCTTCCTGGAGGCATTTTCCACCTTGACCAACAGAGATCTGAACAAGTGCAATCTCTAGACAGTAGAGATATTTTTATATATTTAATGTAAGAGCTGGCTTAATTACTGCCAGAATCAGAAATCGGAAATACATTTGTGACAATGAATGTGATCATTTATATACTTTTTTTGAAAATCTGCTTTAGTTTTTTTCACTAAATGGAAGATAGTTATGCATTATTTAACAAAAGAAATTAGAAAAATTATTTACCTTGTGGTAGAGGGAGAATACTTTTGAAATCATTGATTAGTAGCATAACTTCATGTAGCAAGAGGTGGAGATTTACAGGGGTGTTGTGGAAAACAATCACAGTTAAAATTTATAAAACAAAATAATTTTAAAAGGTAAATATTCCCTTTTCTTGTTATGATAGGAGCACTGACTACAGAAAATGGTGATATTAAATGAAAATATGTTTTAAATAAAGTCCAAAACATTATTACTTTGAGAAATTCACTTCACAGGGTTTTGGTTAGAGTAGAGTACAATTCATGTGTTATACTAGATACGTGATGCACAGCCAAGTTAGAAAATCTCAAAGGAAATGGTAAGACAACCATCATTTCATACAAGTTAGCCAAACCAGAGTGTTGAGGTATAAACATTTTAGTCCATATTTGTCACATTTGTTTTTCTATGTCATGTTTTTCAACAGCTGATACTAGCCAACAAGTAACATACGAAATTAATTAGATTGCTAACTTTTTTTTTTTTTAAATGTATTTTTATGAAACTATGAAACCAAATAGTGGTGCTATTGTGAATATATATGAAACATCTCACCAATCACTTTTATGCTGCACATCATTTTATTTACTAACTATAATAGGGAAAAGTTAATAAAAATTTATACCTTTTTCTTAGTTTCACTTTTTCTTGAAAGAGGTAAAGTATGGAAAAAGAGTTTTTAAAAAATTCCAAAGTAACCTTGAAATTTCAAACACAATCACTGAATAAGGTTAGCATCTTTCTGTGTAGTAAAAGAAGAATATATTGTTTGGAGGTTAAAAATTACAGTGTGAAGTCCTTAAATAAATGTTCCATAACACATAGAATGTGAGGCACTGCCTGGACTTGGAGGAGAAAACCTCTCCTCTCCCAGCCATAGCTCAATCTTTTTTTCCTGTGGAAATAATGGAAAATGGATGAAACTGAGAAAAGGCTTACTTCCCTTATGAAGATAAAACACCCAGCCATCAAAATTTCCATTGTGTGCTACAAGCATGAAAAAGCAAATTGAGCATAACAAGTAAACACACGGATCGTGAATAAGATTTTTTGTTTGTGTGTTTGTCTGTTTTTAATGTTTCAGGGCCTTTAGCCAAATATTCTAATATCATGCTGTGTGAAAAAGATGTTAGTCTCTGTTGCTGTGAGATGTTCCAAGTTTGGAAGAGGTTGCCACTAAGAAAAAAAAAAAAAAAATAAAATGAAAGAATACATGAGCATAAATAACTCTATGTTCTCTAGTGAGGAAATAAAAGTAAGTTATTTACATACAAAATAATAAAAAAAATTAAACTCCAGCAGTGAATGAGTATCTAATATCAGATTGAAAAGGGGCCAATTTTAGGCTCGTGCATGGGAAGTTTGCCTGTGAAGTCCTTGCTTACAGTGAAGGCAGTTTTCACTACTGATCGCACCATTTGGTGCACAGTGACCTAGCAGTGCATATATTGACATCTGTGAACAAAAACAAAATCATGCAATTGTCTAACAAATTCAATTTTAAATTTGATAATCAGTTAAACATCTTATTAATATAGACTAAGATAGTGGATATTCAGTGCCATTTTAGAAGAGGTGTGAAGCTTTTGTCTCCATCTACCTGAAGAAACTACTTTTGTCTCAGGTCAGGGCTTAGTTGGCACCTTTTATGTTTTACCTCTGTTTTTTTTCCTGGTCTTATTTCAGATTTCCCACCCGTGATCTTCCTACATCTCCAAAATAAAACTTGCCTCATGCACTTATACTAATTTGTCATTTTTTTGTTAAGAGAGAGCATCTTCTAAACATGAGTGAGACAACAATTGAGAAGATGTGGACCTGGAGAAAAATTGAAAGATAATGCATTTAAGTGGACACAAACTAGGTCTGTGAAACTCTGAAAATTATGGATAACTATGCTCTTTTAATTCCAAGAAACCTAGGATTGAACAACCAAAAAGCAAACAAACTCCATAGACACGGGCTTTGTCTTGCAAAAAGTTACAGGAGAAAAAAGTATTTTATTCACAAGCTAGGATTTTAGAATTTATCTTTCTTTGACTGTTTACTCCAATTATGACAGTTGGGAGGAAATGGAAAAGCACAAAACACATATGAAAGGGACAGTTAATTAACTAACATGAAGTAAAATATATGTTGCTCTGGATCTTAGGGAAGGTATAGTTTAAAGTATACTAAGTATTTCAGGAACACTTTTTCTACATTAAACAGAAGTTGATAAGAACAGACCCAGGTATCTCAGCCTTTCATCATAAGAGAGATGCTCCAGTCTCCTAATCATCTTTGTGACCTTCTGCTGGACTCTCTCCAGTAGTTCCTGGTCTTTCTTGGACTGGGGACCCCAGAACTGGACACAGTACTCCAGATGTGGCCTCACTAGGGAGGATAACTTCCCTCCACCTGCTGGCCACACTCTTCTTAATGCATCCCAGGATACCATTGGCTTTCTTGGCCATGGTGTGTAGCCATCCATCACAGCATTCCAGTCATGCGAGCCATCCCACTACGTCTCTAAAACTGCAATGAGATCATAGCCCTGCAACAGCACACAGATCTCTGGTTCTTCCTATTTATTCTCCATGCTGCATGTGTTGGTGTACAGGCATTTCAAAGAGGTATTTGAGCATGTAGGTTTTCTCAGAGGGGAGCAAGAGGATCCACCATAGCCATGCACACCCTTGAGATGGTTTGCCTTCTGATTCTTGTCATGGGAGGCAGCTAAGGAACATTTGTCACTGCTCTGGACGTTTGATGCTGCTTCTGAAAACCTTATTTTCAAATGCTGTGCTTCTCCCTCTCCTAAGGTGAGAAATAGCAAAGGAGCAAAAGAACAGTATGTTATAGTTGTCATAGGACTACGTTATACCACAGATCACCAGAAATATACAATGCCAAAGAAACTAAAAAGAGGAGAGGCAGTTCCTATGGATTTAGGTAAATAAATAATTTGTGCAATTATTGAATAATATATTTTAAATTTTAAATTAAAGTACTAATTTCTAACATTATAATAAGGGTTTGTTTTATAAAAGCCAGTTTTCAAAGCTATTCAGCATATTTGGCAGCTTTTTACTAACTGTTCAAGCTTTCTTTCACAGTATAGTCTTGTCCTCATTTATTTTTGTTGCTGCAACCGTTAATCATAGGTTCTCTCATTCTTTTCATGAAGGCTTTGCCAAGAGGAAAGCTTGTCAACTGTAGCATTTCAACATATAGAGTACAGAAAGAAGAAGTTATTTTAATATTATACATTTAGTTATTAGTACTGTTCCACTATTTTCTCTTTGTCTGTGTTTCAAATCCTCTCTTGTCACTGACAGAGAGGATTCTTTCTGCACCCAGTTTGAGTAAGTCTTTGTAAGCTTATGAGCACAAGATAGACCTGATAGTATCTTATCCTTAAGAGGAATGCATTAACACATTCTTGCCTATAAGCTTTAATTGCTTATGCTCAGAAATGTTGCTTGTGTGTAGGAAGACTCTACCTAAAAAGAAGAATGAATGTGCTTAGCTAAAGCTGTAGCTAAAACCATCTTGTTTCATGGCAATGATATTTTAGTAATCAATTTGTGACTTTAAAATTGCTTATTTTGCTTATTCTACATATCTAATATAACTAGAGGCATTTGACTTCACATTGTGTAAGTGAATTACGATGTATACTGGTACAACATTGATATAAGCAGACAGAGTTTGAGTTATTTGGTACACAAATTGAGGTTTAGTTTTCATAAAAAATGTACATGACCTTATACTTGATTTTTCAAGTGGACAGCTATGAAGATGAATTGAACAAAATATCTTTGCCTGTTTTAATAGTCCTTACTCTGTATTTACATGCTGTATTGATCAGTATGAAGGTTTAAAAAAGTTTTTTCATTGCAGAATTGAATTAAAAAGACTTCACTTGTTATTGTATTACCTTTTTCAAATTTTATATTTGAAATCACTTAATTGATCAATCATTTCAGTAGTTCATAAAACTATTTAATTTGAGAAAAAAACATCTGGAGAGAATAACTTCATTACACGATGCATAGGTTGCCCAAGGAAGTTGTAGATGCCCCCTCCCTGGAAGTGTTTAAGGCCAGGCTGGATGAGGCTTTGAGCAGCCTGGTCTAGTGGAAGATGTCCCTGCTGATGGCAGGGGGGTTGGAACTAGATGATCTTTAAGGTCCCTTCCAATCCTAACCATTCTATGATTCTATGATTCTATGCTACGTTACTTAATGAATGCACCTAATAAGCCACATATATCAGAAATCCAGATCTAAGTTTCCTGAAATATACTTGTTTGAGGTAATTTTAACTCAATTTAACTCATTGTTTTTTTTCAAAGAAGGGAAATTTCACATTCATTCTATCATAATTCAGTGCTGAGTTGAAGTAAAAACATCAGTCAGACAGCCAGCTCTTAGAAACAGGAGACTTCCTAAGAGATTTCTCTAGTTTTTAAAATAACACTTAAACTTTATTTTATTGTTTGTGAAAAATAGTGTTGTCATCAAGAGGATTCCCTTACTAAATGATTTAATGTTTTTAAGATTGTGGAAGCCGTAGAAGTATAAAATATTATTAGTACAGGCAAGTAAATTAATTTTACCATTCCTGTATCAGGATTTCCATATCTATGAGATGAAGTTGTTTTCCTCTGGCAAAAGTGCTCTGAAATCCTGTTTCCAGAGTGTTCACATTCTTTTATTCTTTTCAAAATGCTAGGTCTGCAAATCTGTATTTTCTGAGCATCTTTTAACTTTATTTATGCTTAAAGGTTTTTAGAGCCTTGGGACCATAATCCAAGGGAAGCAAGCTGCCAGCACATGTGGAGCTTCCACAGCTCAGCAGTAAGGCAGTCTAGAATGTGCTAAATCAAGTCATTTGTTTGTAATTGTAAAGACAGATCCAGTGAAGGCAGCTGTACTAACAATAAAGTGATGTTTATGGGCAATAAAAGACACACTTTTGACGTAACACCTATTGGCTCTTTGAACAGAGGAAATAAAGTGGATATAGATCAGTAAGTATATTACCTCACAGCAAACCAAGGCATACAACAGAGACATCGAGGCAGGCTACAATGCATACTTGTGTATAGGATGATGAAGAGACCAGCCTGTCACTGGAAAATATCTTCCCATTGCCTCAGTGAGTTAAGGAAATGTTGCTCTGTCCTGCTGCCTCCTAGCGTTAGCAGTACCCTGATACTACCAGAAGAAAGACTTCATAGCAGAACCATAGCCTCTCTCAAATTTTCTGAGGCCATTAAGAAAATAGGTGAATATTTGGATCTCATGCTTCTCTTTTCCCCCACCAACTGCTTAAACTGTTTGTGCTTCTGTATGTGGAAGCATAAAGACACTGTGAGACTGAATGAGCCCTCAGAAATGCTGAACATAGCCCCACTGTTTTGGGATTGGCTGTATGTTTTCTGTAATCTCAAAAGGGCAAAATCCTTATGTTTTAGTTAATTACATCAAGTTTATGCTGGGGTGAATTTCAGAGCCAAGTTCAGAGTGGAATTGCAAAGTCAACTGATACAACAGAAGACAATGTGAATTTGAAACAATTTTGAGGGAAACTTGGTAAGGAGCTGTCAGATCAGCTTCTGCAAGTATAGGGCTGGGAAGGAAACAGTTGCACACAAAGCATATGGTACAAAGCTACCAAGGTTTTCAGTCTTATGCAATAAGCACATCAGATTCAGGGATTAATTTTTGGACTGCGTTATTTTAAAGACTGAAGTAAGTGCAATATGTAAAGTAGTTTAACCACTCAAATTTCTGGTATCCATGGTGGTTAAAACTGTAATATTCTAGTTCAAAAATTTTTGTGCATAGATCCTTAGAGAAAGCAGAATTCTCACCTGCACCCCAAATAAAGTAAGAAATCAACAACCCAAAGCCAAAAACCTTCTCAGAGAAATAAACATTGTTTGGTATTTGCTATGTGGACATTGTGTTAGCAAGGAGAAAGGCGAGCCTTGTATTTCTTGCAGATCAAGGTTATCTCCTGGCATTCTTTCATTGTGAGCAGGGGAAAGGCAATCTAAGGGATAAGGCAAGAAGAAAGAGAAAATACAGGATTAGGTCTACAGCAAAATTTCAGTGAACTTCTAGCAACTGCTGTTAGCCCTGCTTGATTTACCTGATTACTGCTAATCACTTTTTATTAAACCCTTTCAAATTCTCCATCAATATGGGGAAGAAAATACTGGTTCCACCAAAGTTTTGTTATTTCAGATTTATTTACTGATTATAAAATCAAATTCACTAGTCTTCTCTAAACTATGGGTTAAAGGAAGTAATTTAGCTGTTATAACAGCCCAAGAAATAACCCAAATGTACAGATGGACTCCTGGGAGTTGTTGTGTCTTTAGTTCTCTTGGAGGAATTTAATAAGCAGGATCCATAAGTATTCAGATTCTCAGATTCAAGTTGCTTTCCTCTAGCACTACAGCAGTGATCAAGTAACCATTCATAGTGGTTAGCATCCAGTTCTTTTCAACTCATCATACCAGATTATTTTCTTGTGTGTTGGGTTTGGGGCGGGGGAGGGGGAGGAGCGTTTTTTGGGAGTGGGGGAAGGGGCCACCTTGTGAGAACTAAAAGCTCCCCTGGCTCCAAGGCAGAGACTCCCCAGCCCTGGATGAGCCAATTAACAATAGAGAAACGCCTCTGCAAATCCATATTTTGAGGGGAAGTGCTATCCTGAAAAGAAGAAGGTGGAGAGAACCTGGAGGAGAGGCCATTGACCTGAACAAAAGATGAACATTGGCCTAAACAAGGGGAGAGCTTCGTTCCCAGGAGGAAGGAGGAAGGAGGAAGAGAGGGAGGACAGAGAACCTCAGACACCCAGTTCAGCTGCATGGAGTAGAAGTCAAAGGAGGTCCCCTACAGCCTGTGGAAGTTCAATGGCGAAGCAGATGCCCACATGTAGGCTATGGAGGACTCCATACTGGAGCAGAAAAGCCAAGCCCAAGGGCAAGTGTGACTGAACTGAGACTCAAGAGTTGCTTAATGCCCGAGTGGTGGTGAGGATGGGCACTGGACCTGAGGTCCATCTGCAGCCCATGGA
>NW_010298904.1:9542-12158 GCF_000700745.2 Antrostomus carolinensis | reverse complement strand
GCTCCCTCAGCACTCGAGGGTGCGTTCCATCGGGGCCCACAGATGTGTGGGTGTCGAGTTTGGCTAAATGGTCCCTAACCTGATCCTCCTTCACCAAGGGAAAATCTTCCTCTCTCCAGACTTCATCTGGACTACAGGGCCTGAGATTCCTGAGGGCTGTCAGTAAAGACTGAAGCAAAAAAAGCGTTCAGTAACTCTGCCTTCTCTGCATCCTACATCACCAGCACACCCACTCCATTCAGCTGCTGCCTCACATTTTCCCTAGTCTTCCTTTTGCTGTTGAGGCACTTGAAGAAGCTCTTCTCATTGTCCTTGACATTCCTTGCTAGATTTAATTCCAAGCAGGCCTTGGCCTTCCTTGTTGCAACCCTGCATACTGTGACAATGTCCCTATATTCCTCCGAAGTGGCCAGTCCCTTTTCCCACATTTTGTAGACTTCCTTCTTCTGACTGAGTTTTTCCAGAAGTTCCTTGCTCATCCATGCAGATCTTTTGCCTCCTTTGCTAGTTTTTTTGCTCTTAGTGATGTATGTGTATATTTGTATGAACACATGCAAGCTCAAGGACAGAATCTGAGTTGTTTTTATTCAACAACAAAAATTAAGACATTTCTCAGCTCATTCACTTTCTGAACATAAAATCTCATGTTTAGAGAATTAAAAATAATAAATGAACCACAGTGCTAAGGACAGGTGGCTGCACTTGTCTCATTCAGTGACCGTATTCATCCAGAAATAACTACAAGATAGCCATGAAGGGAATATACTCTATGCACCCTGTTGTAGAATTCCCTGTGAAGAGTAATACTTAAACTGCTAAGATCACTGTTGTGATATCTCCCTCCTAGTTTGAGTGAAGTCCGATATTCAGGATATTTCAGGAGATGTACTGACATCTTAGTGAAGGGGGTGACTTCAGCCTCCTTTAAAGCATTGACTAGTATACTTCTGGGTAAATTACAGCTGGATAAGAAGTGTGGTAGCAAATTTTGGGCTTTTTTTTTTTTTTTTTTTTTTTTTTTTTAACCCTTGTAGGACTTTTTCCCATCCTTGTTCCTGATCTGTTATGTACTTTCTATGACATCTTTGGAGAAAACTAAGTAGGTGACACCAGGGCCTGGATGAAGTGATGAGGATGCATAGCAGGACAGTGAACCTGAGAATTAAGATGTGCATGCAAAAGCTCACTTTCACTTGCAGAGCTCAAGTGGCTGACACAGTTGGGGTGAATGGTAAGGGCCCTAGTTGAGACTCCTAAGTTTTAATACTTGTTTTTTCATTTACTGTCTTTGTGTGGCCTTGCAATAAGGATTTAATCTCAGGTTCATCGCATCCTGTGATGTCACAGGATCATAGAATAGTTTGGTTGAAAAAGACCGTTACGATCATCTAGTCCAACCATAAACCTAGCATTGCCAAGTTCACCACTAAAGCATGTTCCCAAGTACTATATTTACACATCCTTTAAATACCTCCACCACTTTCCTGGGGAGCCTGTTCCTGTTTGACTACCCTTTCAGTGAAGAATTTTTTTCCTAATATCCAACCTAAACCTCCCCTGGTGCAACTTAAGGCTGTTCCCTCTTGTCCTATCACTTATTATTTGGGAGAAGATACCGACATCCACCTCACTACAGCCTCCTTTGAGGTAGTTGTAGAGAGCAATAAGGTCTCCCCTCAGCCTCCTCCTCTCTAGACTAAACAATCCCAGTTCCTTCAGCTGTTCCTCATAAGATTTGTTCTCCAGGCTCTTCACCAGCTTCATTGCCCTTCTTTGGACACGCTCCAGCAACTCAATGTCCTTCTTGTAGTGAGGGGCCCAAAACTGAACACAGTACCTGAGGTGCAGCTTCACCAGTGCTGAGTACAGGGGCACAATCACTTCGCTGGTCCTGCTGGCCACACTATTTCTGATACAGGCCAGGATGCTGTTGGCCTTCTTGTCCACCTGAGCACACTGGTGGCTCATGTTCAGCCAGCTGTTGACCAACATGCCCAGGTCCTTTTCTGATGGGCAGTTTCCCCAGCCCCTCCCCCCCAAGCCTGTAGCATTACATGGGATTGTTGTGACCCAAGTGCAGGACCTGGCACTTGGCCCTGTTAAACATCATACAATTGGCCTTGACCCATTCATCCAGCCTGTCCGGATCCCTTAGCAGAGCCTTCCTACCCTCAAGCAGAGCAAGACTCCAGCCCAGCTTGGTGTCATCTGCAAACTTACTGAGGGTGCACTCAATCCCCTCGTTCAGATCATTGATAAAGATGTTAAACAGAGCTGTCCCCAAAACTGAGCCCTGAGGAACACCACTTGTGACCAGCCGCCAAATGGATTTAGCTCCATTCACCACAACTTTCAGGGCTCAGCCATGCAGCCAGTTTTTTCCCAGCGAAGAGTGCAGCTGTCTAAGCCTTGAGCCACCAACTTCTCTAGGAGAACGCTGTGGGAGACGGTGTTAAAGGCCTTGTTAAAGTCCAGGTAGACAACATCCACAGCCTTACCCTCATCCACTAGGCAGGCCACCTGATCATAGAAGAAGATCAGGTTAGTCAAGCAGGACCTGCCTTTCATGAACCAGTGCTGGCTGGGCCTGATTCCCTGGTTGTCCTGCATATGCCA
>NW_010298904.1:0-9373 GCF_000700745.2 Antrostomus carolinensis | reverse complement strand
CCCATGGGCAAGCCTCCAGTCTTTTGGGACCTCCCCTGTTAGCCAGGACTGCTGATAAATGATGGAGAGTGGCTTGGCAAGTTCCTCCACCAGCTTCCTCAATACTCTTGGACGGATCCTGACTGGCCCCATAGACTTGTGAGTGTTCAGGTGGTGTAGCAGGTCATAAACAGGTTCCTCCTGAATTATGGGGGTTTTCTTCTGTTCTGCATCCCCATTTTCCAGCTCAGGAGGCTGAATACCCTGAGGATAACTGCTCTGGTTATTAAAGACTGAGGCAAAAGCGGCATCAAGTACCTCAGCCTTTTCCTCATCCTTGGTGACAATGTTGCCCTCTGACTCCAATAAAGGATGGAGGTTCTCCTGGCCTGGCCTCTCTTCTTGTTGTTAATGTATTTGTAAAACCACTTTTTGTCATCTCTAACAGCAGCAGCCAGATTGAGTTCTAGCTGGGCTTTTGCCTTTCTAATTTTCTCTCTGCATAACCTAACGAGATCCCTGTACTCCTCTTGAGTTACCTGCCCCTTCTTCCAGAGATGGTAAACTCCCCTTTTTTTCCAGCAAGAGCTCTCTCTTCAGCCAGGCTGGTTGTCTTCCCCGCCAGTTTGTCTTGCAGCACATGGGGACAATCTGCTCCTGCGCCTTTAAGACTTCCTTCTTGAAGAATGTTCAGGCTTCCTGGACCCTTTTGCCCTTCAGGACTGTCTCCCAAGGCACTCTCTCGACCAGTGTCCTGAACAGGCCAAATTTTACCCTCTGGAAGTCCATGGTAGTGGTCCTGTCAATCCCCCTCCTTACTTCACCAACGATCGAGAACTTTACCATTTCATGGTCACTTAGCCTCTGACCACCACATCTCCCACAAGTCTTTCTCTGTTGGTAAACAGCAGGTCAAGTGAGGCATCTCCCCTGGTGGGCTCACTTACCAGCTGGGTCAGGAAGTTCTCTTCCACACACTCCAGAAACCTCCTAGACTGTTTTCCCTCTGCTGTATTGTATTTCCAGCTGATGTCCAGTAAGTTGAAGTCCCACGTAAGAACAAGGGCTAGAGATTGTGAGACTTTTGCCAGCTGCTTGTAGAAGGCTTCATCTGCCTCTACATTCTGGTTGGGTGGTCTGTTACGGACTCCCAACAAGATATCTGCCTTGTTGGCCTTACCCTTCCTTCTTACCAATAAGCACTCGACCTCGTAATCACAAACTTCAAGCTCTATACAATCAAAACTCTCCCTAAAACAGAGACCCACCCCACCACCCCTCCTTCCTTGCCTATTCCTCCTGAAGTGCATGTACTGTTGCAAGGGCTCATTCATCCAGAGGAGAAGGACCCTCAACTAGGGCTTGGATGCCCCCTACCCTGGTGCTTGGAAGGGGGAGGCTGGGAAAGTATGTGAGGTGTGTTCTGTTGCAGCATTTATGTTAAATAAACTCATTGCATGCTCCAGAAAATTCTCCCCTCTGTATTTCCTACGTTGTTGAGGCAGTGTTGGAAAGTATTCCTTGCATGTTGTTCTTTGGTATTGAAAAAACACTCTTTGAAACTGGATGTTTATTGAGCTCTCCAAAAGCAGAGCTGGACATGCAGGGGTGGCAGTGCCAGCATGCCAATGTAGATGTGGGCTCCACCACCAAGGCTGACCGCACGCTGTTGTGTGGTCGCTGGGGTTCGTGTCCAGGAAGAGGTGGGTACAGGAGCCTGCTGGGACGTGGTGTTTGGGGATGTGGTGTTTGGGGACCCTGGAGCTCTGTGACCCCTTGAAGGTTGGTCAGTCCCCACAAGCCTCCTCCTCCTCCCAGCTGGAATCCTGTTGTTCACGGTGTACCTCTCCAGGACATGGCTCCTCTGCGGGGACCTGCTCTGGGACCTCTCCATGGCCCTGGACCTATCCCTGTGGCAGGCAGGAGAGCTAACTCTGTCCTCTTCCTCCTGGTCATCTGCTGACAGAATCCGCAGGACACGATCTAAAGGCCGCCTGCAGAGTGGGCACACGGCTCTCATTGCAGCCCAGCGCTGGATGCAGCCAAAGCAGAAGCGATGGAAGCACGAGGCCACGCAGGCTGCATTGTTGAGTTCTCCCAGGCAGATGGGGCACGGGTCATCTCCAGATGCCTCCAACTGCCCTGCCTGCTGAAGCTGGCTCTCGCTGGTTGTCACAGCAGAGCTGCTCTCCTCCAGAGCTTCCTCAGCATCCGACAACATGTCCTGCAGAGAAAGACATTTAACACGCTTGAGCTTTCCTCATGCTGGGAAGAAGAAAGCAAGGAAAACCTGAGTAAGTGGTAGCAGGAGGTAGTCAAGGAAGACAAAGAAACTTGCCAGAAGTCTTCAGAGATTGCAACTCTGGAACAAATGGTGTGCAGGCAGGCAATGGCGAGAGGAGCAATTTAAGGAGCAGCTTTAACTCAGCACTCAGCTGGCTGATCTCCAGGAAGTCAAGTCTCAAACCCAGTCCCACAGTCCTGCTCAAACCTGCACACCTTGCATATGTGCCTGCAGGAGCACTGGGAAAAATGTGCTGGGATAGAATCTGTGGCTGCTAAAGAGCAATGAGGTCAGGGCAGTCACAGTTGCTCCACAGTCACATCACAAAGGTCTCTGGGGCTGCTCCTATGACCATCACCCAGCAAGGATGGCAAAAAGCCCAAAGGGAGGGAGTCCCTTCTTCACAGGACATTGGCAATCTTTATGTGTCCTGACAGGGCCAGGAGGCCTTAGGCTTGTCATGTCCTGTGATGAGAGACTAGTGACCCTGAGCACAAAGGCCCATCAATGGGCAGCAGAGAAATGCAGGTGGGGGAATCCTGGTGATTTCTTCACTGCCAACAGTACACCCTGACTGTGCTACTCCAAGGGCTGTCAGAGAATAAGGACTTGTACCTTGTTACCTGTCAATCACAGAATGGTTGAGGTTGGAAGGGACTCCTTCACGTGACCTTGGCCACAGCAGGTCAACAAGAGCCAGTTGCCCAGGACTTTGTCTAGACAGCTTTTGAAGATCTCCAAAGGTGGAGGTTCCACCAGCTCTCTGGGCAACCTGTGCCAGGGTTATGTCACCCTCACAGTAAAAAAGTGTTTCCTCATGTTCCTGAGGAACTGAGTTTCTCTGAACTCTTTTCAGTATCTCCATTTCTCTATTGTGCTGGAAGGCCCAGAACTAGACACAGTACTCCAGATGTCACCTCACCATTGGAGAGGAGAGGGAAAGTATTGCCTTCCTCAGCCTCCATTGAAAGTGGTGTTGCTGAGAGTCTTTTTCTTCAAAGTTGCTTTCCAGAACATCATCTCCTATTTTCTATCTGTGCCTGGAGTACTGGTGAAGGACTTTGCACTTCACCTTGCTGAACTTTGTGAGACTTCCATCAGCCCATTTCTCCAGCCTGTCGAGGTCACTCTGGCTGGCAGCAAGACCCTCTGGTATTGCAACCATTCCGATCAGTGTTACAAAATACAGTTAAAAACGTGAAGACTTGATTCATAGCTAGCTTCAAGCTGGTCCATACTTTGTTTCGTACCATTGTCTGGAGCAGTAACATTCTCCTCCTAGTGCTTCTTTAATTGACCTCTTCTCACAATTTATGGTAAATATGCCTTGGATTTCCATGTTTACAAATTTGAAGATTACAAATTTGAAGATTACTAGGTTGTTTCGTTGCTGTGCTGTATTTAAATTAGATAGAGTTAAGGATGGGCCTTTTTGTTTGTGGGGTTTTTTTGTTGTTTTTTTGTTTTTGTTTTTTTTTTTGGTTTTGAGAGAATAATAAAATATAAATGCAACTTTAAAATAGTGTTTTAAAGCATCCAGAGACAGGCTAAGCAAAGAACTGCTGTGGTCACTACTCTTTCACCTCATACAAGGGACACAAATGTGACAAATGCATAAGTTTGTTCTTTTGTTTCTCTAGAAGAGGAAATAGTTTGTTGTCATGTCAAACTGGCAAAAGACATCTGGAGAAATAGTGCTGCACAACATGACAGCCCTGGATAAAGTATTTGTCTGTTTCATGGAAGATGTGCTTATTCATTTTATATACAAGGAGAGGCTTTATTAAGGTTTTTGTAACTGCTAAATATTTTCCAGTTATAGTGGCTGAATTTCCTTGTCGTGTTTTTCTATAATGAAGCATCAGGCATAAAATTGATAAAAGATGGGTAACACAATCATCAATTACTTTACAAGCTTTTTTCTCTATTTCTATGCAAAATAGCCACCCTATCTTGGTGATTTGTCTATAATAAGACTATTTTATTACCTGTTGGTTCTACATATTGGGAACAGATAATCCATAACCAAAGATGAAATTACACTGGATCAGAGAAGTTTTGTTAGCTATGTAGTACGCCATCATACATTTCATCTGAAATAAAAATATGAAGTAAAGTTTATCAAGCTATTTAACCTATGTTAGGAGATGAAATATTTACTTGTTTTCAGCATAAAATATTTTGGGTTTCTTTTGTAATCATTTTGACAGATTTTTTTTTTTTTATTTTTACTATCATGCAGAATTTCAAAAATCCTTAAAGTATGTTTTCTGTGTCAGCCTGAAATTTCTAATCCAAAATGTCTATTTGCAGAGTATTTTTAGATTTTTAGTTTTCATTTCAAAGAAAGCATAGTTAAATATGTGAATCTCAGACACATGAAATAGTATTTCCTTTAACATAATCCTTGTAAAATGCCTTACCAGCAATATTTTAAGGGTATTTTGTTGAACGCATTTACAGCAGCTTCTCTTTCTTATGAAGTAATTCTTTTGAAATAATATCACAGAATAGAAGTTATGTAGTGTTTCATGAAAGTCATAGACTATTATTTGCTCTTGTACCTTATTGAGCTATCTTGCCATAATGTAGTTATGAATTTTGTAGTAGAAGGGCAAAGGTTTTGGTATTTCTTGGATTTTTGTTTGCTACATTCACAGCATGCATGTTTGCCTTTCCCAACCCTTATTGACCAAACTGGGGTTTTTGTGCCTTATGTTCTGTAAAAAAAAAAGAAAGGTGACATTGACTGCTCAAGCTGTGGTTTAGAAGCATGATTTCTTTCAATTCCCAACAAGTAAACAAAAAACCTGTTTTTATGGAACAGATATATTTTATAAATGGTATTTAAGTTGTATTTATTGTGCCTGTCACTGAAATACTTCAGAGAAAATTACATGTTTTTAATATGATTTGAGAATACTTGGTTCCAAAAGGTTTATTTTTAACATATTCCAGCTTGTGAATTTCTAATGTAAAGAAGATGGTTCTTCTACAAATGGCCTTTTGGAGTTGAGCTTAAGGTTCATCCAAGGTTCAGATGCTTCATTACCACCAGGCAGGAAATGAGCAAGTTAGACTTTAGACCAATATTGTTCTGCAAATAGCAGGAGAATTTGCTGACTAACATCTGATCTCTGATTCATCACTCATAATTAACATTATTGTTATTCCAGACAGCTAGAAGCTTTGTAAACACCAGTCGTAAACATTACATTTATGTGCTAGATAACCAAGACTCAGTGTTGAGGCATGGCTAGAACTAGGTAAAGAGAAAAGATCATGCAGATAATAGAAAACAAGGGAGAAAAAAGCTAGAAAGGGGATTATAGAAATCACATAAGAGCTGTGCCATTGCAATGTTACTCATTTTTTAATTAACATACGGCAGTTCTTTGATATCTGATCATGACTGAGACATCTTTGTGTCTCAACATGAATATTCTCATGATTTCTGCTTCGAACTTATGCTTTCTTTAACGTCTGCCTAGGTACTCTGCTCACAAATAAGACTTAGTTACTGAATTAGAATCACCGCTTTTTTTCTGGGTTCTAGACAACTTGACTTTATAGCCCCTGGACCTAGAACAGTTAGATGGGAGGTAGAAGCATAAATCTCAAGGAATACGCAGCAAGCAAGAGATGTATGGCAGAAAGAACTTCATATGAGAACAAACTAAATTTGACCTGACAGTTGTTTTCTTCCTGTTTCTATAAAAGATTTCATCTGACTTGTACTATTAAAAGCTATTTACACAGTTGTGCACAAGAATAATTATATTTACAAAGTCACTTTTTCTGTAAGAATCCAAATGAATTCATAAACATAGAATCATAGAATGGTTTGGGTTGGAAGGGACCCTAAAGATCATCTAGTTTCAGCCCCCCTGAAATGCACCGGTCCCGATACCAACCCTTGAGGGACACCACTCATCACCGGTTTCCACTCGGACTTTGAGCTGTTGATCACAACTCTTTGAGTGCAACCATCCAGCCAGTTCCTTATCCACCGAGTGGTCCATCCATCAAACCCACACGTTTCCAATTTAGAGACAAGGATGACATGTGGGACGGTGTCAAATGCCTTGCACAAGTCCAGGTAGATGACATCAGTTGCTTTAGCCTTATCCAGCAATGCTGTAACCCCATCATAAAAGGCCACCAGATTGGTCAGGCATGAATTGCCCTTGGTGAAGCCATTGCTGGCTGTCACCAATCACCTTCTCATTCTCCATGTGCCTTAGCGTAGTTTCTAGGAGTATCTGCTCCATGATCTTGCCTGGCACTGAGGTGAGACTGACCAGCCTGTTGTTCCCTGGGTCTTCCTTGTTATGTTTTTAAAAATGGGGGTTATGTTCCCCTTTTTCCAGTCTTCAGGAACTTCACCAGACTGCCAGGACTTCTCAAATATGATAGATAGTGGCTTTGCAACTTCATTCACCAGTTCCCCCAGGACTCGTGGATGCGTCACATCAGGCCCCATGGACTTGTGCACCTTCAGGTTCCTTAGGTGCTCCCGAACCTGATCTTCTCCTACAGTGGGCGGCTTTTCATTCTCCTGGACCCTTCATTGGCTTTCTAGGACCCGGGCAGTGTGGCACGAGCCCTTGCTGGTGAAGACTGAGGCAAAAAATTCATTGAGCACCTCAGTAGCACCTTGTTCAAGTAACAAGTATCACAGTTTCCTAAATAAAGGCAGGAGAAACTTTATTCATTTCTTATTTTTACGGTATTTTTTTGTGCAGATGCTTTGATAATCAATGTTAGCTTAATAAAATTCTGCACTTATTCAACTAAAATTAGTTCTGGAATGGCACTTAAAAGTTTTTCATCTCTTTAAGTTAGCTTGCTTTTATTCATGTTTTACTATAATCTGCTTCTGAATGTTCTGTGTTCTGGACTCCTAATCATGTTTGAGTGACTGGAAATCCATGGGTTGATGTGTATATGGAAGGACCCACCGCAATATATTTATCTATGGAATAATGATTACCATTTTTATGATCTGAAGTACTGAACTAGAATAAAACATTAAATTAATACCAATAAAGAGTTTTCTGTACAAAGTAACTGCTATCTAATTTGAATTGGGCTTGTTTTCTAGATCTATGTATCTTGGATTTCAAATTCTAGAATTAAGTAGAAGGAATATAGATCATACGTAAAAAATGAAGAGTCTGGTTTTGGAAAGCTGTGACACATGAAAATAACTTGAGTGTTCTGGTGACTACCAGCTGAATGTGACCTCCCAATGAAAAACTGTGATCGGATGGAAGAACGTGATCCTGAAATGTGTGAACAGGAATCTCAAATGTCATATGTATTCCTTCTATATTTGGTAGTTGCAACACATAGTCTGTGAATGTCATGTCCAGTTTTAGCATCAGTCGAAGAAGGTTATCAATCAACAGAGGAAAGCCATCATAACAATGATGGAATT
This sequence comes from Antrostomus carolinensis, assembly GCF_000700745.2. NCBI lineage: Eukaryota > Metazoa > Chordata > Aves > Caprimulgiformes > Caprimulgidae > Antrostomus > Antrostomus carolinensis. The sequence continues at coordinate 1,670 of NW_010298904.1, read as the reverse complement.
GGAAAATGCATCTCCTACTGAAATGCTCAGGAGGATCTGCCCTTTATCTTTTAAAAAAGATTGAATGATGAATAATTTATTAGTGTATATTAATAAGTATTTGATTCTGGAATATATATTTGGTAATAGAGGGCTTTTCAAAATCTAAGAGTTGTAAATTGTATCTTGACATTTACAGAGGAAAAATAAATATTTTTGAATGAAAGTTTAAGTAATAATTCTAAGAACTTGCTAATGGTGTTGGTGGATCTTTGGCAATCACGTTTAGAGGTCCTTTTTGTGAAGAGAAACCAAAAAGCTCTGAAAATTGGATTAAATTTAAGATGCATACTGTGTAAGAGATCAAATTTAGACAGTGTTCTCTTCTAGTCTCGTTTTTCAATGATTGTCGCATTTCATACAGGAATAATCTATATAATTACTTTTACACTAAATCAGGCTCAAGTTACTTTTCTGTTGTAGCTTATATATGTAACCATAAAATTGTGTTCCTGTAGACTTTCCAAGAATTAATTCCACTCAAAACACCATTTCCCATACACCTAGACTGGTGAATCCTTAAAGTCATGGGAAGCTGTCCTGAAGTCATTAGATGTGTTTATGTGCATCAATCATTATGATGTAACCTAGAGAATCATAGAATCATAGAATTGTTTGGTTAGAAAAGACCTTTGAGATCATCGAGTCTAATCACATCTACCCACTACTAAACCATATCTCCGAGCGCCCCATCTACCCATTTTTTAAATACCTCCAGGGATGGTGGTTCAACCACCACCCAAGGCAGCCCATTCCATTGCTTGATAAGTGAAGAAATTTTTCGTGACATCCAATCTGTACCTCCCTTGGTGCAACCTGAGGCCATTTCCTCTTGTTCTATCATTATTTACCTGGGAAAAAAGATACACACTCGCCACGCTACAACCTCCTTTCAGGGAGCTGTAGACAGTGATAAGGTCTCCCTCAGCCTCCTCTTCTCCAGACTAAACAATCCCAGTTTCCTCAGCTGCTCCTCATAAGACTTGTTCTCCAGCCCCTTCACCAGCTTTGTTGCCCTTCTCTGGACACCCTCCAGTGCCTCATTGTTCTTCTTGTAATGAGGGGCCCAAAACTGGACACAGCACTCAAGGTGTGACCTCACCAATGCTCAGTAAAGGGAAAGGATTACTTCCCTGGTCCTGCTGGCCACACTATTTCTGATACAGACCAGGATGCTGTTGGCCTTCTTGGCCACCTGTGCACACTGCTGGCTCATGTTCAGATGGCTCCTTTTTCTGCGGGGCAGCTTTCCAGCCCCCCCCCCCCAAGCCTGTAGCATTGCATGGGGTTGTTGTGACCCAGGTGCAGGACTTGGCACTTGGCCTTGTTGAACCTCATACAGTTGGTTGCAGCCCATTGATCCAGCATGTCCAGGTTCCTCTGTTAGAGCCTTCCTACTCTCAAGCAAATCAGCACTTCAATCCAGCTTAGTGTCATCTGTGAATTTACTGAGGATGCACTCAATCCCTTCATCCAGATCATTTATAAAAATGTTAAAATGGACTTGCCCCAACACTGAGCCCTGGGGAACACCACTTGTGACCGGCCTCCAGCTGGATTTAACTCCATTTACCACCACTCTTTGGGCCCGACCATCCACCCAGTTTTTAACCCAGCAGAGTCTGGACAAT
>NW_010298903.1:51897-86396 GCF_000700745.2 Antrostomus carolinensis | reverse complement strand
TATATATAAGTTTTAAATGTTTACTTCAGAGTAAAAAATTCTTCAGGTTTGTAAAGGTTTAACGTGAACCTGTAGCAATCTCAAGCAAAGTACAATGGAAATACAAAATACAGAATATGGAGGCATACTGTCTCATAAGCAAAACTGGAACATAAGCAAACATGAGTGCAATAAGTGAAGTAACTCATAGGAAATGTGATCCTATATTTACTTCTTGTATTTCGTAACTTTTTAGTCCTTAGGTTAACCACAAACATTTTAATAGCTGTGTTCATAACAAGCAAATAAACACCTTGATAATCTTACTGATCATGGTAGCTACAGCATTATAGCAAATAGTCATAACTTACAAACAACATTCATTTCATCAGTCTGTGCAAGGGTATAAAAAAGTTTATAAGTTTTCCTTTGTTATTAAACCTGAACACATAACAGATTTTTAAAATATCAATTTATAAGGTAAGAAATTTCAACAGACTTCCTGTACAAATACTGATTATATTGTTCATAGTTCAAAACCATATATGATGTAAGAAGAAAGACAAAAGAAAATAATCTCATGAAGTATTAAGTCTACTGTGCAATGCTTTAGGGATATGCTTGATAGTTGATAAATAATTCATCTAATTTAAATGCAAATAGCAGAACATCATTACCATATAGATCGGTTCAATAATTCCTAAATGAAAGATCATATGTACTAATCAACTACCAGGAGACTTTCCACCTACAAAAGGAAAGTTAACTGTTTAGTGGGGAACAAATAGACAATTCACAAAGAATCACAAACCCTAATAGAGGGTCCAGAGTGCCTTGACCAGCTCAGGGAAGGAGAAAGGTAAGGACAGGAATTGCCTTCCACTTATCAAGTCTAATTCAGCCATTAAAAAAAAATAATTAAAAAATAAATACAGCTGTTGAGTAAATTGCCATTTACATGCTTGAAATTAATTTTATCTGTATACATAAAAATAGAAAACAAGGATTTTGTATAAAATATGATAATCCTGTTTCTATGAAATACTATAGAAAAGTCCCCTCTCCCATACACAAAACAATACCAACTAAAGAAAGTGCTTACTGCTGTGCCTTTATTTCTCCAACGGACTAGCTCATGTCAGAGCAGCTGAGGTTGGTTTAAATAGTTACACTATTAAACATTTCGCTGGCTTGGCCAAAAAAGATGTCATATAAGATAACTTCAATGAGGCCCTCCAATCCTACAGAGGCATCCGCTGATGAAAATCCGTGTAAGTGTAAACTCTGGATGAAGTAAAGTTGATGCTGGCTGGATGTTAAGCAGCACAGTCCAGGAACCTATTGCAAGACTAGCCAATTTCTACAGTTTCTGGAGTAAAATATTAGCATCTCAAAATAGACATACTGACTATATGCATAGATTAGAATATTAACTCTTCCCTGTAGGCAAAATCAATTAGTAGTAGGCCATCAGTTAATCTTATGTGATTGTTTCTATTTACTTGAACACCTTTTTTGGCTTTTTTTTCCTGTTATTTAAAGTAATCCATATATAAATACATTCTCCAGACATAGATATGACATTAATTTGGCACATCGTTCAATCAGTTGTATTGATCAATGTAAAATAGTATTACATTAATGCTATATTTGCAAGTCATGAGCCTTTAAAAATATACTAGTATATGGCATATAATGATACCTAAAAACAGAATAGTAAAAAGCAACAGTGCTCTGCTGCCTGGGAACAGGGATGCATTAATTATGCAGAACGTATGTGTATGTGGGTTGGCTCTGGCTCCAACTCTGCACAGCCTTTAGGATTCACTCAGGCATGCATTACCTGAATTACGTGACCACTAAGCAAAGCTGACGGGGTTTCATTCCAATACCTCATCGGTTACAAACACAAACTTTAATTGCAATTCGTCACATGCTTGTGCCCGTATGTGATTTATCTCACTAAAATACCATCTCCCCAGGCCAAATAAAGAAGCTGCTCATCTCAAAGACCACTTTCAAGTATAATGAAAATAAATGGAAGTTAATGGCTAGAGTGATTCAAGTCTTATTTGCATGAGCTTTCCAGTATCTATATTCTTAGCTCTCTGCTATGCAAGTACAATGCTTTTAATGTGCCTGGCACATCCAAGCTGACAGACATCAAAAGCTTGTAACAGCCTAATGAAAGCAGCTAGTACTAGGAATGGTTATGATTAGCAATTGAGAAAATAAGGTAACTGTCCAGTTCTTCAGTGCTGCTTAAGCATAGAGCAATCATACATCCTTCACAGAGGTTAACGTGAACTGTGTAGCTTAACAGCTTTTATACATTTTCCACACTCCAGCACTAGAAAGAAAATACTCAACATCTCTGCTATTTATCCTTGTCCTCAGTGCCCTAAAATAATTACTGGTCTTACAGCACTGCTGTATTACCTTTCAGATTCACCCTTCCCCCAACACTGGCAATGGTATTGAATATTGATGAGTTAACACTGAAAAGTCAGTTTCAAGCACCAAACTACCTAGTCTGCATTTTTATAAGCTGATTGTGATGAAAATATACTGTCACTAGAATTGACCACAACATAAATTTTGATTTTGGGTTATCTACACTAATTTTAGCTGTTTTATACAAAATACATACCACACCCAAATCAGAAATTTAACTTGTGTTTTATTGGCCAAGGAATTATTTTGCTACATATTATTACTACTTCACACTTACCATCTTAATTATCTACATGAAATAAAAACAATAGCTATCCTGCTTTCATACTTTAAGCCATCCATCCCTAAAGTGTGCACACACACAGACTCCCCAACGGGGACCCACTTGCAGCATTTTCAGAATAATCTTTTTGAAAATTTCCATAGCCTCTCTATTTGGATCTTGCTGGATAGTGTCTTAGTAATTTTTATTTTATGTTTTTAGTTCAAGTGCCGAATAGTCTAGCTAGCCAATAACTCTCACATTGATGTCACTTACGCATGGGTCATTTCCTAAAATGTCATTTCCTAAAAGCAGGGAAACGTTCAGCCAGGTAAAATTCTACACTTAGGTCATCACAATAAGCAAGATGATGAAAATTAAGGAAGTTATAGCTTCAACCAGAAACACTTTCAACACTTCAGACACCACACAGCTTAGACTAGAGTACATAAGTAATTTAACAATTTGATGATGCAGGAGATTTCTCTTCAAAAGGGGTTTTTGGCCTGCTCCTGACTTTCAGCTTTAAATGAACCTGAATTTCAGAGGGAAGCTGCAGGACACATTCCTGTACCTGGCACAGGGCTGCCAGGCAAGCTGTTTACAGCTGAATGGACTATCTCATGTACATTGAGGCAACTGCCGGCCAGTATTCATCCTAGGGATTGCTCACTAGGCAGATTTAGTGCCCTGAAACTTGTTTACCATTTTACAGACCAAATGGAAAGCAGAACAAGTTTACTCCTCAAGAGACCCCAAGGAGCTACAGGGCAAAGCTGCTGATTTGAGCTGACAAAACCTTCATGATGGTCAAGAAAATTAAAGTAGGGAAATGGAAATGGGATGATTAAATTATTCCATCCAATGCCCCATGCTTAAACTGAACAAACACAGCTCTTGGGAGTCTGCACTCTATGTCTTAATTCTAATGAGTTTCTGAAGAGAGAGATTTTAAGCAAAGGGAACTGCAGGGGTTGCAACTCTGGAGCTGATGTGCCTTAGCTCTAGGCGAAGAGGGAGCACAATTCTCCACATCACGTGCTTTATATTGGATGTTTTACCACTCAACACTGTCAGTGATACAGAATATGAAGCCTGAAATCCTGTCTATTGAACAAAGACAGGCAAAGCTTTTGTTCAGTTCCAAGAAACTCACAACAAATTAAGCCCAACATTCGAAGCCAAGAGCAGAGAGACAGGGGGGTAGATCGGGCTGTGTCAAAAAGAATTGAAACAAAAAAACCCCCAAAAAAACAGAAAAACAAACCAAAAAACCAACACTGGATGAAAATTATTTTTATTCTCCATTTAGTGGACATGGCCAAAGTTTGGTGACCATATAACTTTCAGTATTTCTTTTGAAAAATCATGTTTCAGCTATTCAAAATATAAACATACTAAAGAAAACCACCAGCTTTCCAAGCTTGAATACACTGCTTCCGAGAGTAAAGGCTGTCAGGCTACTGTGGTTTTTTTCTTCTTTCTTTGGGTTTACTCTTTAAAAGTGTCAGACCACCATGGAAATTGATACAAGCACTAATGCCTATTACACGTTAGCGTGTAATGCAGTACAGCATACTGGTTATACAATACACTATTGTTCAATAAACTGTTGAGCAGTAAAACACTACTTAGGAAGGCCATATGCTTGTCAGGGAGATTGCCAGGAGAAACTGTTACTCAGTTTAATGAGAGAGAAACAAAACTAACTCCTCCCAAAAGTTAGCTCTCTTTTTCAAGGTAAATTAACACCAATTAGCTACATTATTTCATCATTCTTCCTAAATGTGTTTTTTCAGATAAAGCTATAGAAAAACAAGATAAAACTCTGACTTGTATGTGCTATGTGTTTTATGCTAACTGAAACAAGCATAGATTACTTCACTGCAGAGTGCAGTGGCAGAGAATTCAGCTCATAAATGTAATCTCTTGCAAAATAAATAGAATTTTTCCTATAACACCACACTCATTTTCCAATTCTGGCTGCTTTGACAAGGCAAACAGATTAGAGCAATGGCACCTTATTTCCCACTCAAAAATGTAAGTAATTTAAACTGCTAGTCCAAAGAATAATAGGAAATAATGGAAAGGAAAAGGCTTCCTAAAGAAAGTGGAGAGCATTCGACAGAAAAGAGGTAGTTTTATTTTCTACTTCATAAAGATAAAACCAGCTTTAACTGCAAAGTTTGTAATACCAGTTGTATCTTTGACGTCGGAAGGATATTCACAACTACACGGGCTGTGGATAACTGGGCTCGACACATGTGTCAAGAGAAGAAAAATTGGTGAATGACTCCAAAAGTGCTCATCAGTAAAGCCTGCACTGACAGTGTGAAGTATTGGTGAGTTTCTCAAGTACCACCTGTGGATGCACTTTTAAACTTACCGCTTCTCCACGTCACTCCAGTTACAGAAAAGCCTTTCATTTTCTTTTTGCAGATGCTCATTTTTTGCCTGCAGTCTTCCCAGGCAGTCCAGACAGTAACTGATCAGCTCCTTAATCACCTCTGCCGGACTCGAAACTTTCTGCAGCTTCAGAGATCCAAGTCTAAACTAGGACACGAGGAAAGAATGAGTTACTTCATCTGTACTAGAAAGACCACAAAACCTCACTCCAATAAACTTGAATTCATACTTAATAAGCAAAAGAAATACCTTACAGTCGTCCAATTCAAAGTGATATAATAAATTTGTCATAAGAATAACTGTGGAATAATCTACACACCATTTACTTATGCAGCCGATATGTCTTAATGGTCACCTGTGATTCAATGGGCACAGGATGTAAGTACTGACATACTTTCTAATGGGCAGGAAAAGAGATTCCACGCAGCAAGAGTAGCATGATATAGCAACAACCTGCTCTTGAACAGGTCAAAGGAGGTCAGTAGCATAAAGGTGCAACCTCAGATTTCATATAAAAAGCATTTTTGATGTAATGCAGAACCATGGGAACTGACAACTTATACGGTATTGCTAACACGTTCTTGCATCTGCCCAATTCTCGTACCCACAGCACCAATACAACAGCATAGACATTACTGATAAACCTAATGAACATTAACTACCTTTGGTTTAAAGCAGCGCTACCAATGCCTCTCTAAAACACTTGCATGCACCTGATGGATGAAAACTGGTCTGCAAGTTTTCCCTTTCAGGGCTCAGAGAGCAAGTTCTTAATAATAAAAGGAGTCCTTCAATTAAATAGGTGGCCTCAGTAATTCAATGAGATTAAAGGATAGGATCTATAATGAATCATTATATTTCTTCAGCAATGGGGATGTTATACAGGATATACAAGAGGCCTGAACAGATTTGTTCTGCATGGCCTGGCAGAAACAACAGAAAACTGTTGTTTCTGTAATGTTAAAGGAGGAATAGTTCAGTCATATGAAGAAAACAGTATCAGCTAAACTATAAATACATAAAACTGGATGAAGATATAAAGATATAAAATATGTTCAACATTACAGTCTGAGGCAATTGAAGAAGGAAGGTATTAAGGTTGCTTGAATAAGGTCGCACACATTATCTTAAGAGAAACAAACCAGAAGTGAATGACCTGACTTTAGTGCTTTGGAGTTGGTAGATGATGGGGAATCTGAACTACCTTAAGGTACACTTCCACAGCTAACAGAGCCTACAGAAAGCCTTAGGGGGCTTTTCCGACACCTCTCCATATCTAGCAGCAACATTTGCCCAGTTTGACAAGAAACTAGTTGAGGGAGCTGATCCAGAGAAAACCAGAGTGGGTTGGATGACACAATCAAGACTTTGGCCAGCTGAAACTAGAGCGGAAGCAGACTTCTCAGGTAACAGGCATCAGAATGACTTGGCTTTGATTGGAAACGCCTGCAGAAACACTGAGTTGGTGAAAGGTAAGTGGAAGGAGAAGAGGTCCTCTCTCACATCTTGTAATTATTAAAAGGATTGCCATAACTGTTATGGCATTTCCCTACAAATAGAACTATTACTCATCTTTTCAAGTTGAATATATAACACCTTAAAAACAGTATAAATGTAAGTGGTACCTGCTAGGGAAGAGTTCCGTCTATGTCATGACACCTCACCTACTAAAATCAGAAATGCCATTTCATTCATTTTTTTTTTTTTCCCCTCACTTTAGTTAATTTTACTTGTGAAGGCATGGAAAATAACCAAATAAAAGAAATTTATGAAAAGTATGTATAGCATTTGTTAATACTTTTTAAAAAGTGAATTTTACTACAGCTATACATAAGCTTTTGCTGAAAAAGGTTTTGATTGCTCAGAAAGATTTTTAAGGCATTGTCTGAAACAAATAACAGTCCTCCAACTTAGATAAGATATTTTACCTGTGGACGTCTCTGCAACAACATGATACCATCTTTAGAAAGGTTAATTTATCAGAAAATGCAGCAAACCCAAAGGTTTATTTTCAAAATAGCCACTGATCTTTCTTCCAAATTCAGATGTACTGTCTCTAACATGTCATTTTCCTTTAGCTTACGCACATCTGATGGCTACAGATGAAAAGATGCATTTAATTTATTTTTAGAAATTAGATTATATTATCAGTAACCCACAGAGTGACATGTATTCCCTGGCTATCACACTCGCTGTTTGACAGCATTAACAAAGATGGACATTTGCGTAAAGGAAACTGTTTTTCATCACTTGCAAGCCACCAACAGACTATACGGATAAAGAATTCAAGCCACACTTTAATACTAGCCACAGAGAGAGAGAAGCACAGTAGCACAGATAAATAGCAACACAGTCTTCTCCTTACACTGTGGAGGAAATAGCAAGAAGTGTACATCTTTTTGTCTTAGGCTTTTAATATAATCAGCTGGGATAAGGTATAGGAAAATACATTTAAATAGGAGAAATGCACGTGGAACAAACCACAGTTTACTCAGCACAAGAGCACAAAATCAGAATACTCCTAAAACAGGTTAAAGTGAGTAACTTTCAGATTTCAGCTGAAAGCCTGGTTTGACTCTCAAACACGCAGCAGACATTTCCAAAGCAATTGTAATTATAAACAAACACCAATTCAGCCTCTTACTTAAACATATTACATAAATCGATACTGATAGTGCAACATGGAGTTTTGAAACTAAAAAAATACATCCTCAGCTTCATGGACCTCTGCCATGAAAGGATTTCTGAAAATCTGTATGAAAAAAACCCAATGTCCTTATTTTTATAAAAGCTGATACACTGAAAGAAATCAAACCAGGTTTTTGGGCATGCTGCTTTTTTTGATGAATTCTCAAAATGGAGAGGGGAGAGGTTACACTGCAAAGAGCAGAGCCAGATATGTGTGCCAGCCTGTTGAGCCATTGCTAAGGTGTCAAGCAGCAGAGAGGAGGTGCTGGAGAGATTTGCCACACGGCTACAGGGACGCAATGAATTTGGTTGGCCATCTTCTCAGGTGTTCATTTCAAAGTCCAACACAGTAATAGTTATTCCTTAATTCAGTCTTTATACAAAGCAACTGACTATTATGTACTTTCTTACATTAAACTTCACTGTGTTGCTTCTTGTGTCTTACACACCGTGATCTGTGGACCATTTCTAGGAGGTCCACAGAAGGTAAGCAAAGCAAGCCCATCACCAAGAGGCTTAGATTTATTAGGCAGGCTCTCACACATCAACTGAAAAACAAAGAAACAAACAAATCATAAGGCTTCTGCAAAACAAGTATTCTTCTGTATCTTTTTTCCCCTCCCAGTCATCTAATCTTAACTTAGGATAGTTGTAGGAGTGAATTATCTGGGTTTCATTGCAGCTATCTCCAGCACCTCAATGCAGAAAAACATGGGACGTTTACATACAGCCCTAATTAACCCAAAAGTAATGTGATATTGGATATGCAGTTTTGCTTCGCCTCCTTCATACAGAATGTTATACAAAGCGTACCAAAAAGCTTCCTCAGGATGTTTCTTCAACATGAAATTATTCGTTACACTGAGCTATTACACCGCCTCTTTAACAAGCACAAAAGCTAGCACTAACAATAGTAACATTGTTATCTGAGCAAATTACAACTGATTGGCATTTTCCCCTGTAAAGAGCCCAGTGCTGAGAGACTGATAAGGCATAAAGGCAGACAGATCCGTTTCATTTCCAAAGCACCAAGACAAAGCACGAGCCATTCGTAAAACAATGTAAAGAGAGTGAAATCTCAGGACAGTTTTGCTCTGAAGTCCTGCTGGCATCCCAAACTGGAAAGCAAACTGTGCAGATGCACAAAATAGCACAATTTGAGATCCAAGGATTCTGAATTCAGGACAGATGTGTGATTTGCAGCACTGATTAACACAGAATTCTATTGAAATTCAATGTTTAGGGGAAAAAAAAAATCATAAAAAAGGAGGCATTAGTTTTTCCACATTTTGCTTAGTTTTTGCTAGCAACTAAACCAACAAATAGTACAGTTATTTGTCCTTCATCACAAAAACCACAGTAGTGAAACTGGGAACAGTGCTAGAAAGATTGAGCAGAAGTGGTTAAAGATCAGGATGCCATAAGAAACAATTAATTGGGTGGGATATCAAGAAAAACAGATCTTGCTTACTTCATCAGTGAAAGCTCAACATTAACACTTCACTTAAGCCATTTTTACATATGGCATGTCTATAATTTGGATCATGTTTCCAAGGTAAGTCTCATTTTGTAAAATCCTGCACATTGCTGCTCTCTAGCTTAATTTATATTTCTTGCCATTCTTCCAGCTAGTTCTCTAGCTTTGTATCATCTGCAGATGTAACTAATGTGCTTTCTACTTCCTCTTCCCCATCATTCAAGAAAACATTATGTAAAACAGTGAAGCACTAAACATTTCATTTATACAGAAAATGAGCATATCTGCTAGAGGTCCCAGTGGACAACAGACTGATTGTGAATGATATACTGCTTCCCTCCAAAAAACATGTGTTTTATTGTTTGTTGGGGGTTTTTTTACTTGTTTTTTAAAGACACAAGAAGATAAATATAGAACTGTTCAAAAAGTTGTGATCAGAAATCACACTCAGCACTTACCCCTTAGACCAGTATTTTAAGCTTAGAAATGAAAACAAGAATTAGAAGCTTATGACAAAACTGTCATTTTCCCATCACCTCTCACCTTGCCCACTGTTTGTCTTCTACAGATAAAGAAAGAAGTGATCACAGCCATAAGACAGAATATATTTTGGAAGTAAATGCAAAAGCATTTCGAGCAATTTTTCTTCTAATTACTGATGTTTACAGGAAGGTGCTTCACTTAGGGTAAAAAAATGTCTTTAAAACATGAGCCAACACATTTTTTCATGGAAAATTCTAAAACTAGATGAAAATTACTTTATTGTATAGAGACAGTGGATTTTAATTTTGCATTATACATACATACATACATATATGGTATGTAATCTTTGCATTACTACACTCCACAAGAAATTAGGGTTATCCTATCTAGGTCAATAAGTATCAAAGGTCATGCACTGAAATGAGAAGCTGTTTACGCAGCGATGCCTGCGGGCTCTCATTTCTGAGGCAGAATCTGATGCTAGATGCTAACAGTGAGCTAATTTCCAATAACAACAATTTCTTATTACGACATACTAGTCTATAAAAAAAACCCAAACATTAATGCTGGAAACTCTCATTGCATCTGCATTGCTGGCCATGATTTTTCTCTGCATTACTTAAATATCCTGACAATTCTTTCTAACAGTACTTGTTATCCAAAATATATTTAGGGAATTCCATGCTTCCACAAGCTAGAAAAAAAATATTTATACCGATTTTGTCTCCTCTTGCCCTGGCAGACTATAGCAGCTATATAGTGTCTCTCTCTCTCTCTTCTATTTATACTGTATACTTAGATCCTAACTCATCATATTTTGCTTTTTCCTTCACTATTTTGAAAATGATTTAACAAATAATTTTTACAGAAAGTACACCTACAGATACTTAGGTCTGAATTTGAAATTAAAATATTCCTAGTGTGTGAACTAACTGATGGAGTTTTAAATCTATGAGTCAACCTACATACAGCCCATAACAGGAAGATCTCTAATTCACCTGTACTCATCTTCCACTTTTCCTACACCTTCAGAGCAGGACTTGAAGATCCTTGAGTTCTGCTTCTAATCATGGTATTTCAACCTGTGTTAACAATCAGCTGGGTTAGCATAGTTAATAACTTCTACATCTTTGCAGACAGATGCTGCCTCCTGCAAGGTATTGTCAAAGCAAATGTCCTTTCATCGGGGAAATATTAATGAAGAATTTGAGGGAGGAAAAAAAAATTCCACAGCAGCCCACCAGCACGGAGCAGCTGTGTAGTTCTCCTCTGTCTTTATGGAGACCTGCAGTCTGTAACAGCAGATGTGACCCTTGCGTTGAAGCAGGAAAGCCCTGCAGACCCATATAACAACAGACCCTTTTGTCATTGCCCTATCCCGAGCATCTCTCAATGCCTTTCCTGAGCTAGAAGGGAGCTACACTGGGAGGGATTCCTATTATGGAGCTCAGTCTTACTAGAGCTTGGTCTTTCTATGCTATATATTAATGCCAGTTCAACTGAGTCTCTGGGAACGAAGGAGGATGGAGGAACAATCAGGGTGTTTTTTATTAATAAAAATCCCACAGTCAGAAACCAGATGTTTTCAATGCTCAAAAAGCCATTTTAATAATCTCAAGAGCCAAACCAAAACAAATGTTTTACTCACTTATTTTTCAACACTTGCACAAATTTATACCTAGAAAAACTTGCTACAATAAGATATTAAAACCTATCAGCTAAACTATCCTGAAGTCACCTACTGATGACCTTGCCTGTGGGTAATACTGAAAGTAAATGCTTTACCACAGAGCTAGAGATTCACCATAATGTACAAGACACCACTGGGTGCTACATTAATTCCCAAGTAAGATATCTCCTACATGCTTGCATTACAATAGGCAGTGTAAGATACATCAACTTCTTTTTTTCCCCAGTTGAAAGCTGGAACTCTTGCAAGACAGGCTGGGATTTCCAGAATCAGCCTTCCAACTGCCAGTTAAATATCAGTTCCCTCTTCTACGCCACATATGCACAGACTCGGAACTCAGATAGAATCAATACTTTGATAAAAACAAGTTTTCACTATGAAAATACCTATGAATTTAAAAGAGGAAAGTGTTAATGAAAATTCATGTACAGGGTTAAAGAATATGACCTACAAATGAATGATGCTGACAGTTGCTATACAAAGAAAGTATTGTTACAAGTTTGAATCTGGAAAGCATTATACCATTTTTATTTCTTAAGTCAATCAGTGAGTGGTCTTGATTTTTTAAAGCTGTGCCACTATTATCTCCAGGGAAATCATTCAACGGTAACCATGACATCCCTGGGTGTGGTAATAAAACGAGTACACTAGACTTGCACAATACAGTGATGACAATGTGAAAGCAGAAGTTGCTTTTGTAACAGCAAACTCTAGGAAGCTAGAAAAATTACAAAGTACCATGGAAGCCAAGAAATTTTGCCAGTTACATCAGCCAGTATAAAAATATGATCACCAATTACAAAAATCAAGTTTTAAGATAAAAATCCTGCCTTTCTCCACTCCTGCCTTTCCCTCCTGAAACGATATTTATGACAAAATTATTACTTCATCCTCAAAAAAAAAGTATCTTCCCACTTGACAAAGGCATTACATCTATTCTAGAGCAAAACAGCTGACATAAGCTATTTCTATTTTTCTCAGGTTTTTACTGCATGCTACAGAAACGTTCCATGTAAATTGCCATCATATTAGCTCCACACCAACTGATGAAATTCCATCTGGTTTCACTATTTTGTATGGCAGGGGTTCCCAAATATTTTGGAGAGTGCTTCCCTGTTTCTCACACCCTCAAACCCGCACATCCATGGCACTATGGCTCCCTCAACGACTGCAGTGCAAGGAGGCTACAAGTAAAATAACCAGAAATTGGGAACATCGCCAGGTATGAGGATACACCAGTATTATATACGTATAAGCACTAGAGTGGCCACAGCGTATGACCCATGCCAGCAACCACCTCAACAAACACTCTACAAGTACATTGCAGGAGTTGGAGCACCCCAGGGACCACTCCCAAGAGGCAGTTTGCAGGCAGTCATCCTCTTTGGGAGGCTGAGAGAGTTTAATAGCATGGACATAGACTGTTTCCCACTGGCTGGCCTCTGTGCCTGGGAACATTCCCAGGAAATTTTAATTTACTGGTGCAGAGGCAACCACAGTAGTCTTGGAATACTGCTCTATCAGGTTTGTAGAAGAAGACACTATATTTTATTAGATTAAGAAGGATCAGGGCACACTCCAGAGGAGGTCTCAGGTTTCCCTTCTGATGGAATATCTGGATCCTGGGGAAAGAGGCAGAAATAAGGCAAATTGCCTGACTCTGTCTTCTCAATAACTTCCTTGGAAGCACTGCGAGGCCACACCTGAAAGCTAACTCTTCCCCAGGCTAAAGCAGCCCTGGTCCCATAGCCTCTCCTCACAGGGTATGTGCTCCAGCCCCTGACCACCTTGACAGTCCTCCATTGGATTCATTACAGCTGATCAGTGTCCTCCTTGTGCTGAGATCCTGCATCAAACTAACTAATGCTAAATAAAGAGGGACAGCCCCTCTTTATTTGACACACTCTGCTAACTGCGCTCCTGTCAATATGGTCCAGGACACTGTTGACCTCCACTGCTGCCAGGGCTTGGACTCAGCTCACCACCCACCAGGAGCCAGGGCCTTACCTTCAAGAATTGTTCCTCAGCCCCATCATCCCCAGCCCAACCCCTTGCAAGGGCTCTCCTGGCCCTGGGCCAGGCTTTACATTTATCCCGACTTTCATATGGCTCCTGTCAGCTCATTCCCTCAGTCTGGCCTCTCTGCGTGGCAGCCCTGCCCTTGAGGGCATCCACTGGTCACTCCAGTTTGGTGTCAACTGGAAACTCAATGGATGCACACCCCATCACCTCCTCCAAGTTACTGCTAAAGATATGAAACAGGACAGGTCCCAGGAGAGACCATTGTTGCTCTCCACTTGTTACCAGCCTCCAGGCCCATATGACCCACTAATCACTGTCCTCTAAATCCCATCATCCCACTATTGTTCCGCACCCATCCAGACCATAACAGCCCAACCTGGACACAACATTGTCGGAGACAGTGCTGAAAGCCTTGCCACACTCCAGACAAATGGCATCCTCCACTCTCCCTTCAAGCACAAATCCAGTCATTCTATCACAGAAGGCACCATAGAGGCAAACACTGTCTGCATGGTCTGGCATGATTTGCATTTGGTAAATCCATGCCAACACCACCTTCTCTTTCATATGGACAGAAATATGCTCTGAGAGGGGTTGCTCCATGACTTTCCCAGACAGCAAAGTGAGCCTGACCAACCTGTAGTTTCTCTGAGCATCAATCCAGCATTTATTGAAGACCGGTGGAAGGTTTGCCATTCTCCAGTTGAACGTTCAAGACCTCTCCTAACATCTGTGACCTGTCAAATTTGATAGGGAGCAGTCCAATAAAGACCAGCTCTCTAAGCACCTTCAGATGCCATGCATCTGGTCCAAACAACTTGGATGGGTTGTTGCGGTGGATAAAACAGTAACATGAAAAGCCAGCTCTGCTCAGCAGTCTAAATTTCTTACTCTTACTTGGATTTCCCTGAAACTCATTAAAGTCCTTGGAAGCATTGCATTTTGACTCTCCATATTTGAGATCATTCCAGCAAGAAGCTCTTAACATAAAATCCCACTGCTCTGTTCAGTGGAAAGAGGAGGAGGACTTCTTTGAAGACTTAGATATTGTACCAAAATCTGAACAACATTTTTCCTGAGACCTCCCTAAAGCCAACTCTTTGCAATCACGGGTAACAATGTCACATGAACGCCCTCACAGATTAAGTTTTTAAAATTAGTTTCTTAATCTCACTAGTCTAGCTGGAAAGCTGTTGGAAACACTTTTTTCTAATTTGCCACCTAAACACACTCCTGCCCAACTTGTATCCATTTACTCGTGGGCAGACACTGTTCCTCAGTTTATATTATAGCATTCTTCTCCCTCTCTAGTGTTCAGACTCAGTTATTTATAGGTAATCATTTTTCTCTGTCAGTATCTACTCTGTCGAACTAGTGCTCAATGTTGTATCTTTGATTACAAATATGTCAGGTTCCCTATTCCTCATATCACACAAGCTTCCTCTCAATTTCAATTTGCATTTCTTGACTGTGGATGACCATAATAACATAATATAAACATAATTCTGAATATATACCATGACTGTGCAAATACACAGAAAATAGACATAGAAATTATGTGACACTTGCTGATCATCAATATTCAGTCTACCTGCATGTTTCATTTCTTTCTTTCACTCCGCCACATTTACCCTGTAAGATTCACCAGGATATGGAGATTATTTATATTTCATGAGGACTGGTTCTTCAAACAGTTTTGGAATAAAAAATGGTAAGTGAAAATAGTAAGCACATTAGATATGGCCTAAATACACCCTTTTAAAAAAATAATTAAAAAAGGTAAGCCATGTACATGGGTAAGAATAGTTGTGTAGGTGCTGGAAAGACACCTACTGAGCAAGAAACACTGATTTCTTTCATGAATGGCATTATATATCTACGTCCTTCTCTAAAGTCTTTGCAAAACTTCCTTGTTTAATCTTCACACTCCTCAGAAACGACACATTTCACATATCTATACAATCAGCTACTTCTGTAAAGCTTAATCCCACCCATGCTGAATGGTCTTTAGCTACTGAATTTTGACAGCTGTGACATGGTCTGGTCAAGATCTACCCAGGCTATGAGTCACTCCCCTAAAGTGCTCTGTAATCATTTTCCCCAAACTCACCCTAAGAACTGTTGCTCATGAGAATACTTCCTCCTCCAACCCTAAGCCCATATATATCAAAAAGAACCAAATCATATCTTTGTAAAAAAACCAGACACATTTCAAAAAAGGCATAAACTGAGTAAAGATACAGAACATTTGCACTAAAGCAATGTTCATCTCTCAAAGTGCTAAGCTACAGAATGCTGCTACTGATATTCCCTTCAATTTTCTTGACCCCTATGCAACTGAATCCTTTTGAGTTAGAAATACACAGAATACTAAAATGCACTGCAGTGGTAACACTCAGTACCTGTAATATTACGTATTTTTTCCAATTTTTTCCCAATGGTAATCAGATGAAATGTTCCACTTCACTAAAAATTCTGAGCAACTGGAGTAAAAAGGCCAAAGGCAAAGCTCCAGAAAGATCAGGTGCACTAGCTACTTATTAGAATAAATATGGAATTTGCAACTATACATAGCAGTTCCACAAGCAGTGATAACAGCCATGATTATGTAAAGAACCAACAATTCACGTAGTTTATTGAATCTGGGATGAAATTACTACTTCACCATGCAAAAACTGGCAGGTTTAAATTTTATGCATACATTCAAGTGCTTTATCTTCTTTTACCCTTCTCCTCTTTTATTGTTCCTTTCTATACTTCAGCCAGTACTGTCTATTCAGCTGTCTGCTACCAGTCTGCCTCTGAAGTGAATTTACAAAGACAACTGAAGCAGGACATCCTTAAAAGATCTTTTTTTCATCTTTTTTCTCATTAATTCAATGGCTCCAGGAATAATCAGACACTTTCCTACCTCACTGATTAGCAAGCAGGTCTGTGAGCAATGGAACTACTGAAGGCTGGCTTCCTATCGTTATGACTCTTGTGCTGGATCCCCTAATGTCTAAGAAGGTGAGAAATCCAGTCAAAGCTTTCCCCTTATTTAGTGCATTCATAACTTCTCTTTCCCATGGGGATTTGCTAGTGTCTAATAATACAGTTGATCTCATTCCACAGTTTTTTCCAAAGCAGACATATGAATAGGGTCTCTCTTCTCCATCCAGCCACCTATTTCCATGAAACTAGTAGGAACTTGATATCTTTGGGACCTTTACTCCTGTCAAATCTGTTTGAAATTGACCAGTAGTTTCAAAAGTTATTGGGGGGGAAGGGGGAGGAGGTAAGAGACTGGCAGTCAGCAGAGGCACACACTGTGATAACATAAGCTTTGTTTCCTTAGGAAGCAGGGTAAAACACTTGCACATTTTATTATTTTTAAAAATGCCCTGAACAGACTAGAAAATGAGCTTTACTTGGAGATCTAACCTTGCTTTCTTCCTTGTTTTTCATGTAACTTACAGTGTGGCAATAATAGAATAGACCCTAGATATAACATCTGAATTCAGGTCTCAGGGATTAAATACACAAACAGTTCACAACAATGTTAATTTAGATTTCAGAGGAAAAACCTAATAATATAGCTTAGCTCAGAATGCATTTTCTACAGGGTAGAACAGAACATGGGCCATTACCATAAACCAAGTGGCACACAAACTTATCACATAGCAACTTACTTGTGTTTGAGTCTCTCAAAAGTATGAAAGGATGCCTGCCAAGGATTTTTAATTTAATCTGCTGGCATTTTTTGTCAAATTTTCTGCATTTATGGTCAGGTTTCCAACTCAAAAATTATTCCAGAACAAAGCTCATTTAAGGAAAATCTTTAAAGTAGCTCTGTGAAGCTCTTTTTCTGAACAGTTAATCACAAAGTATACACAGCATGAACATGTAACACTGAAAAAAAAAAAAAACCCATGCAAAGGGTTTGCATGTTGAAACAGAAAAGTTTCTACAAATGTTATAAAAGGTAGATCCAGACAAATGTGCTTTTAGCAAAAATCTCTAAAATAAAAGCAAGGCTAGCAGGAGTGCCTGTGATATTACTGTCAGTAAAAGTTCCAAAGTAACAAAATATGAATGATTAATACTTCCAAGATTAAAAAAACACCACTACATTATGTGTTAGCTGCTGCATAATGGGAGTATTTTAAAACTACCTGTCAACTGATCATATTCCTACATGTGAAACCCAGACTGCAACTTTCTTTAAAAACTTTAATAAAACATAACTGAAATGTCTGGAGTAATAACTGTCAGATATGAAGACAACTTGTCTTGGGAGCTACTTCCCTTCAAACACTGACCTTTAGGTTTGGGAAGTAATGGAAACTATAAAGTGCTTCTTGAATACACCCTTGGAACTCACATGCCAACATTTTGCAGTAATTTAAGTCTGACTCCCCCTGAATATGCTGTACTCTGATGGATAACAGCTCAATGATTGCACATGATTTTTTTTGCTTGGAAAGTAAATGTATAACCACGTGAATAAGCATGAGATAATGCCTAGACTAAGGCAAAATTATAAAAGTGTTCCCAAGTAAGTACTACAAACAATTTTCCAGTGTGAGTAATAACACAGGGCTCATTTAGAACAACCATTGACTGTTTTCAGGGCGGTTTTTTTACCCTTTGTTTACAACATCCTTTCAGGATGTTGACAGCCACTTATGAAAATCTTTAAGATCCAAATATCTGACTACTTAATAAAAACTTGACTGAATGGAGCTATTTTATCCCATTCAAGAAAACAAGAGATTGAAGATTTTCCTCTATAGTACTAAACTCACCTATATGAGCTACGTGGTGAACATCTGCGTACACTGTGCCCCACCCACAAACATGGAAATACTACATTCATCACAAGTTATATGTAGTGAATATGACAAATCTCCAGTAAAGCCAAAACTCCAAGCAGTGTTAAATACACAGAAGGACATAAACACTTCTATAAATTATCAAAATATGAATAGTGTATTTCTTTCCATCCAAGAGTCTAAAAGAAACAAACAAAAAAAGCCAAACTCCTATTTTCATGCAGAAAGACGAGAAACACCAGCTCAGATTCAAGAATGCAATGCATGTGAAATAAACTTTAATAAATTATGTCTGTCTACACCTACATCCCTTTTCTTACTGTTTGATTTCATCACCAGCAAGAGATTTCTTCCACCTACATACACAAGCTGAGCCCTTCTAGCCCTCCTCAATGAACACTTCTGCCTTTGTGCAGGAATCTACATTGTTGCAACTACCTTCATGACACCTTTATTTTATGTCAGCATTAACAAAAACAAACAAACAAAAACTATTAAAAAATAAAGGAATATTCACCTGTATTTCCTTGTAAAACACTGTCATAGACACAGAAATTTGACAATCAAAACTTGTTCTAGAATATAGGGAGCTAAAATGCTCTAGTAATAGTAGGTCATAAATTTTACAGTTAAGAGATTCTCACTTTGTTGCAGGCTGTGTGAGGGGGGGGTGGGGTGTGCATTTTTTCCCCTTTTTTGTCACAAGAATACTCCCTTCAACAACATCGAAGTGTTTGTGACCACAGTGCCAGATGGTACTATCCTAACAAGGACCCACCAAGCAAACGTAACTCTCAAATAAAACTATAATACAAGGAAGACAGTTCAAGCTTGAACTATTTAGAGGCTCAGTAGCAGCAGCAGCAGCAGTACATCTTTAACCCCAAACAGATGTGACATGTATCATCCTTTGAGCCAGGATGTTTCTCAAAACATCTGCAGGAACCATTGTGTGACTCCATTCAGAACTACAACTCCCAGCACAAAATTCTCAGCCTCCTACCCAATTTCCTTTGGATATACACATCTGCAGAGAGGGATACAATGAAATAGCAGTTGCAGATGACTTGGGGAGTTAAGGAATTAAGATGTCATTATTAAAAGGCATTCTCTGTAACTGCTCTAGGCCAGTAGCCGTTCAACACCTAATGCTTACATACAGGAAAGACCTGGGAAAATACTGTATTTCACATTGTCCAGGCTAAGTAGCAGCTCACAATGGTTTTGGCCTTCAAAGAGGATCTACAGACACTGAGGTGCTGCAGGACATGCATAGAGCAACAAAGCTGGTGAAGGGGCTGAAGAACAAGTCTAACGAGGAGCAGCTGAGAGAACTGCGGTTGTTGAGCCTGGAGAAAAGGAGGCTGAGGGGAGACCTTCTCACTCTCTACAACTGCCTGAAAGGAGGGTGGAGAGAGGTGGGTGTTGGTGTCCCTTGCCAAGTAACAAGTGATAGGACAGGAGAAAATGGCCCAAGTTGCACCAGGGGAGGTTTAGATTGGATATCAGGAAAAATTTATTCACTGAAAGGGTTATCGAGCACTGGAACAGGCTTCCCAGGGAAGTGGTGGAGTCCCCATCCCTGGAGATACTTAAAAGGTGGGTAGATATGGTGCTTAGGGACATGGTTTAGAGGTGGACTTGGCCGTGTTAGGTTTACGGTTGGACTCGATGATTTTAAAGGTCTTTTCCAATCTAAATCATTCTAGGATTCTACATCAACACTACTCTATTTCAGGATGCTAGTATTCAACTCTGCTTACTACATAGATACTGCTCTGCTCCTTAAAGGAACAAATTAATACACACAAAAAAGGACAGTTTATTTCTCAGAGGTTTCTCTACAATCAGAAAAAAAAGGAATTTATTACAATCTTGCTTCTGTCTTGTTTATGCTCTGGGCATGAAATTAAGGTTTCCCTTCTCAAGTTTGGCACTACCCAAACTTACTATGACAGAGGAGAATTTAAGACTAAGTACTACTGTGAAAAATGTCATGTTACACATTCTACCATGTAAAAATAATTAAAATATGACATTTTTATTCCATAGGTAAAGGTCATTTCTGACTGATCAAATGCCATTTCGTACAGTGACTGATTCAAGGTAATTACTAAGTTGATATGTCAGATCCATTTGTTGGCACTACAAACTCAACTCTAGCAAGTTTTTCCCTATGGATTATAATTATAAAAAGCATAAAAAAATTTGTATTCAAGAAACTTATATTAATTTCTAGTAAAGATCAAATAAAAATTAATGTTTTTCTGAAAATTCAAAGCTACTGAATCTATATATATATGCACATATATATATATACACATAAAGAAAAAACCCCCTTATCTACAAACAACCTGGTGCTTAAAACAGACGCAATTATAATACATGTCTTTTCATAAAGGAAGTTTTTAATGAGATAAAAAATGGATTGGATTCAATAAGAAAATATTTTCCCTGATATTTTATAAATTCTTATCTGCAAAAGAAACATGGTTAACAGATACAAATGTTAGACTAAAGTGGTTGCTAGCAACACAAAAAAGATATTTACTTTTTTTCCACATAATACTATTTTCAAAAGTTGTCATGACTAAGTATTTGGTGAATTCATGTTTTCTGAAGCCAAGACAATCCTGGAAGGAAGGAAGGCATTTCTTTCTCATAATTAGAAGTCTGTAGAGTATGACTGACTACTTCAAGGATGGTGCTTTACAACACGCCAGTACACAGCCTGTTGAAGCTACAGGGTCTGAATTCCTGAATCAGTCCTGCACAAGTTTCTGCACACTACTTGATTCAGAAAGCTGCTTCTATTTTTCAGATGAGTCAGTGAAAGAGGTTCCATCATCGTCCTTGTAGCAAAAGATATGGTGAATATATTTTGTACCTGGACTGATACATCATCACTAGGATGGTTACAAACCATTAAAAACAAGTCATTAAGCCAATTAATCAGGTTTCATCCAACAATGCTATGGCCTCTGACTACAGGAAAGACATGGAGGTGTTGGAGCTTGTCCAGAGAAAGGCAACGAAGCTGGTGAAGCGTGTGGAGAACAAGTCTTACAAGGAGCAGCTGAGGGAGCTGGGCTTCTTTAGCCTGGAGAAAAAGGAGGCTCAGGGGAGACCTTCTCACTCTCTACAACTACCTGAAAGGAGATTCTAGAGAGGTGGGGGTTGGTGTCTTCTCTCAGTTAACAAGCGATAGAACAAGAGGAAATGACCTCAAGTTGTACCAGGGGAGGTTTAGGTTGGATATTAGGAAAAAATCCTTCACCGAAAGGGTAGTCAAACATTGGAACAGGCTGCCCAGGGAGGTGGTGGAGTCACCTTCTCTGAAGGTATTTAGAAGACAGGTAGACAAGGTGCTTAGGGACATGGTTTAGAGGTGGAATTGGTAGTTTTAGGTTTATGGTTGGACTCGATAATTTTAAAGGCCTTTTCCAACCACTATGATTCTATGAAACAACAGGGCAGATGACCTACTCGTCCCACCTGACAGTTACCTGCGTTGTTAGATTTCTGCACAGTTCAACATGATGGCAAGGTTTTCTTTCTGAGAACTGCTCAGCCAGGTGGCAGGATACATTGCAGCTGCTCCTTAGACTACGAGCTCAGGTGAAACACCATAAAGTCACATTGCCTGGATCCACAGGTCACAGTCAAACCATATTTGCACAACAAAACAGAGGCAAGAAATTTCAGGGACGCAGGGAAAAGAGTGACATCTCCTTTATATTACAATGTAATATGCTTTCAAACCCAGAGGATGGACAGACTCCCTCTGGACAGTCTCAGCTGTTTGCCAGACATTTCAGGGGACAACAGTAGTATGCTCTACTTATTGCAGAAATGGCTCAATGTGGGAAAGAACCAAAGAACTGAATTTCATCTTTACTGTACTTTCAGTAGAGGAAAACAGCATTTCTCAAGTCTGTTATATTGCTATGTTTTATTTTCCTTATTTTTACACATCAACAAACCAGTGCAAATGGGAGAAGCCTTTGATTTTCTGAAACCCTCAAGTCTACAGTAGTAATGGTAGAAGAACTGAAACTTTCTTATGAATCAGGAAATGGTGACGGGATTTTGTTTTTTGGGGTTTTTTTGCTTTGTTTTTGTTTGTTTTTTAAACATCCATATTATCTTCTTCCAGAATAGTAAAATACCTTAAAGAAAGTATAATTGGGCTAGTGCTGTTTAACACAATCCACAAAAAACCAACAAAACCCAATGCATACAGTGAGGTGGCAAACAAGGCAAAACTCAATAACATATGTATTTCAGCTAGCAACTGAAAAAGAACACACACAGCAGCAAATGCAAGCAATAGGTGAAGATGGAGAAATAATTTTTTCCTGTAAAGCTCAAAATGTCTCTTAATGTCACATTAACCATCAATTATCAGTATTGAAAATCAGTATGCTAATATATGGGTAAAAGAAGATCTATAGAGACAACGTGTCTGTCAAGAACCATGGTACTACTGAGAACTCAACCATTTTTCAAGGCAGGGTTCTGGTTTTGGTGACTTGGTGATCTGTGTCCTGCCCAGGAAGCCGTGATGGAATAAATAACTCAAAGACCACCCTACATAGAGAAGTGCCCAGCCTAGATGCCTGCACACAGAGAGAGTATTAAAAAGCTTGATTTTATAATTTTTATTTAATTTTATACCTGCATTTCCCTGTTAAAGGGACATTGCTTAGCGAGACAACAGCATGTCCTGAGTTAAACAGGATCCAATACTTTCATGTAGGCTCTTTTTTGACTAGGACAAAGCAAGTACTTACAAGGTCTGAACACTCCTTGGGCAAGTAGTTATCTCCCTGTTGCCAAATATAACTTCACCGAGGTTCTCAGCAATCTGGTTCACTGTGTGGTCAGCTAGAGATCTGCAAAAACTCGTGGAGCCCAAGAGTATCTAAATCTATTCCTACTTTAGGAAACAGAGAAGATCCAGCACTATTTCTGAAACTACATAACATCACTAAAATTGCTTCCCATTAGAATAACAATGATTTTCTCAGGCACATACAAGTAAGACCCATGAAACTGCTCCTTTAAGCAAATCCCATCTTGTGCACACAAAGCACATGGATACACATGAACAAACTTTTGAAAAGAAGCCATATCACATTCTGGGACAGTTACTTTAAACACATAAGACGTGATTATTTATTTTGAGCTGTAAGCTTAAGGAAGTAGTGCTTTCAAGCTCTATGTAGCTGAACTGGAATGACTAGTAGTGTGAAATAGCCCAGACTGCGAAGCAAATAGTGTAAAGTGACTATACCAGCCCACACAAACGCAATTGAGAGATGAACCAGAGCACCAACATAGCAGACTGGAATAGCTTTTCACTGCCAAACCCCAAAGTATAAAAACTCATTTAAAAAAAAAAAAAAAAAAAAAAAAAAAAAAGAGAGAAAAAAAAAGGAGAGGGCAGGGAGGTCAAAATCCTGCTCCCAATTTCCAAAGAGAGGAATATTATTCCATGTTTTGCAAGACTAGCATCCTGTAGTCAGTAGCCAGTACCAATCAGACCAACCTCAAGGTGTGCTAGATTTTTTGGCAGACCAAGATTCCAAGATTTAAACAATCATTAAAATAAATAAAACTTAAGGAAGGATGTTCAACATTGCTAAATAATTTATTTCCTCTTACTTTCAGCCAGCTGAAAGTGATGATGGCAATTACAGGAAACATAGCTTGATAAGAATATCAAGGAGCAAAAGAAAATAGGTAACTGCTATCCAAATTTCTATTATAACATTAATTATAAGCCAGAGCTCATTGAGATTTGCAAATGCAACATGCTTATTCTTTTTATATTTTTTTTTAATCTACTGAAGTGTAATGATTCAAATATGTTGGAAGTTAAAGTGAGAATGATACCATGCTAACTGAACATGGAAACAAAATTTCCAAGGACTAAAAAAAAAAAATATCTGATAACCATGAAGAGCCTTGGTGTGATTAAATCCACCTGCAAAGCAGTATTCTATAGCAAATGAAGAAGCTTCATTGGTTAATCTTTAAAAAATAATCAGAAATTGATTTTTGTGATGACTGAGTCTTCACAATCCCTAAGTATAACTTCAAAAACAAGTGCAATTCTCCACGTGCCATCTATCAATCCCAACTTCCAGCAAGCTCAGGCTCTAGTAGTAAGACAGTAAGGGACTAGTCCAAAATACCAAATGCCTAAAAATTATTTACTTGCGAAACAACTGCAAACAGAGAGAACATGTTTAAAAAGTTAGCAAAAATTGCACCAAAGTGCAAAGTTAACATTGCCTCTCAAAGTTGTCACACTCTTATCAGCAAGATTGTATCTAACAGAGCTGAACACTTATATTTGTAAGACTTCATAAAGGGCCAAGAGAAAGGACAGTAAATTGCAAATTTGCTCCAGACAGCAAATGAAGTTATTCTAGCATTTCTCTAGGCGATAGTGAAACAAGAGTAAACTTGTAAAAAGATCCTAAATTGCATTATATGATTTAGAAGAACTTTTCTGAACCTTTTAATCTATTCAAATATGAAATATTTAAGTTCTAACTCCATAACAGGAAATGGTCATCTTTTTATGGTAGCAGCACTGTCCATCTCTGTGGTATGTTTCAAGATTCTATCACTTCAGTGTGTACTTGCTTATATCTGTGTTCAGTACCTAGACCCATGTTTAACTTTAAATGAAACCATCCACAAGAGGAGAATAACTGCTATCAAGATAAATCTGAGCAGCATCTTAGAGTACCTGCTCTCTCCAGAACCAACACCTGTGTGTACAGAATCATCTACTGTACACAGAATTAAGTAAGTCATACTAATGACAGGCTGAGGAATTAACTGATATCTTATATGAAGGTAAGTTTCACAAACTAATACTTTAAGGTAGTTTTCTATAAATATCATAGAATTGCACTTAAAATTGTGCAACCACAAAACTTTTTTAGGGACATTATTCTCTTTCCCCTACATTATGAGGCATATCTCAACAACAGAGAACAAAAAAATTTTGTCATACACTTCCCAAGAGAAAAGATAGCTTTTTGCAGAAGGACTGCAAGATAATTCATGTCAACGCTAGAAGAAATCATAGCTACTATGAAAACAAATACTGTATTTCAAAACCCACTGGGAGGATCCTGTTGTGCAAGAGGTCAGACTAGATAGTGCTTTTCTACTTAAGTTCATTAATTGTAGCTAAGGATCAATTTATTTATAAAAATGAGATAAGTTCTTTATCACACTATAATTATTTCCTTTCTTTTCCTTACAAACTATACATGTTTCTTTTTCATTTCCACTGATTCTCCAGTTAAAAAATAGTTACTAAAAAGTAAAATCCAAACAGAATGACTCCTCTCACTTTTCTCCTTGATAAATTAAGATCAGTATTTACATAATATTATATTTAAATAAGTCATAAGTAAACAAACACTAACAAAAATCAAATGCTTAACTGTAATACTCAACTTGTCCAGAAAAGTTTCTTTCTGACACTTAAGGAGTTGCAATGTTATAGAAATAGATGAAACAATTCCTCCCAGCCCTGGAAGAGCCCACATCATAAGGACTGTAAGGACAAGGTCCACAGACCTATGAAAACGAAGCCACAGTCATGCAGGAAGTGCAAATACCTGATAGATTTGAGAGAAAACTTGGGCTTGGTTCAGGCACCTTAAGCTCTTATGTCTACTGTTTCTCTCAGTCAGACTCTGTGGATCCAGAGCCAGGCAGCAGGTGTGGGATTTTGGCTGAAACTAGGCTGCTGAAATTAGAACTTCAGAGCACACTGCTCATCACTCTGCACTCCTAGTGTAAGTACTTGAGCTCTATGGTTGTAATTCTACTGAAAAAGAAAACACTTGGTTCAAAGGAAGACCTTCTACCACTACAATTTATTTTTTGCTTAAATCGGATTCATACTATTTAAGACTGTGATTTTGCAAAGGCCTCTTGTATCCAGCAATGTTTGGATGGTTGAAGTGTGGAATCTCACCAGTCTTTAATGTTGTTCTGAAGAGATAGGGTGCCTGCCCACATACAAGACATTCAGAAGTCAGAAGCTAGACAGATTCTAACAGAGTAAAACTGAGACCAGATTAGAGTTTTAGCTCTCCTTGCAGGTCACACTGACTCAGTAGCATTTTCAGTGCTGGGCCATCACTTTCTGATGCTCACAGGTAAGCATACCTCAGACATAGGAAGTTAGTGTTTCACAGAAAGAATAAGCCTTCAATTCCTTCAAAGCTCATGCTCCAAGAGCAAGCTCCTTGCCCTTTGTGTTTCTTCACATTGCTGAAGAGCCAGCAGACCCTGTGGTCCACTGCCATTCCCCCTGCAGCAGGCACGAAGGAGTGGGTGCAGAAACGCAACTCATTGCTCAAGAGGAACCCAGAATTCCTGTCACTTCATGAAAGATAGCAGCTGCTGTGGAAAGGCAGCAAGGTGAAAACTTCACAATTGCAGACTCTTATGACTGTACTCTGTACAAACTCTTACAACTTTCCCCCTGTACTCAGCACTGGTGAGGCTGCACCTCAAGTACTGTGCTCAATTTTGGGCCCCTCACTACAAGAAAGACATTGAGATGCTGGAGCATGTCCAGAGAAGGTCAACGAAGCTGCTGAAGGTCCTGGAAAACAAGTCTTATGAGGAGTGGCTGAGGGAACTGGGGTTGTTTAGTCAGAAGAAAAGGAGGCTGAGGAGAGACCTTCTCACTCTCTACAACTACCTGAAAGGAGGTCATAGTGAGGTGGTGTCTTTTTCCAAGGAAAAAGCAACAGGACAAGAGTAAATGGCCTCAAGTTGCACCAGGGGAGGTTTAGATTGGATATTAGGAAAAATGTCTCCAATGAAAGGGTAGTCAGGCATTGGAAGCACCTGCCCAGGGAAGAAGTGGAATCATCAACCCTATAAGTATTTAAAAGATATGTGGGGCGCTTCGGGACATGGTTTAGTAGTGGCCTTGGCAGTATTAGGTTATGAGTTGGACTTGAAGATCTTAAAGGTCTTTTCCAACCAAAACAGTTCTATGATTCTATGACTTGATTTTTAGGTATATCCACTTTCCTACTTGTAGTCAGAGATGAAAGACAGAATTTTTTGCAATCTAAACACTTGGCAGTCGTTTTTGTCTTGGAACAGAAACTACTGACTTCAGGATGTTTAGAATAAGGGAATGTTCAAGCTGACTTCTCCTAGGATTCAGAAGACCCATATCTCTAGCAAAGAAGAGAAACACAGCAGAGGTTTTGCTGTGAACCAGAACTTTAATTCAGGCATCATCATGCACTCATATAACTGTCAGGGATTTCTGAGAGAAGACATACGAGCAGTCTGTCATGCAGACAGACAACAATAGCTCAGGTCCCCCTGAACACGATTTGCTGGCACTGCACGAGATCAGTCTACACCCTCTGCTTTGATATTTGAGAATATCCTGAGATCATTACCCTCTGGATCAGTAAATATTATTATGGTTAGTATTGTGTACTACTGTGCTACACTGGGATCTGTCTTCGGTCAGGTCAGCTGCAAAAGACTCCAAAAGAAAAATGTTTTGCATCACACATTAATGCATTAACACAGAATTCCTTATTACCATTATAATTTCTATAGAAAGATTAGCAAGTCCATTCTTACTTTATGTAACATTATCCATCCAAGATAACTGGGGAAAACAGGAATGCATCATACGAAATGCACTCAAAGGAAAAACGAAATTTCAATTTTACTCCAATTAAATGCTTAAATCTGATTAATCCTTAAAAAAAACCCCCAAAAAACCAAAAAAACCCAACTAACCATCCTATCAAATCAGGAATATATTTATCCAGAAACTTATGTCTTCATAAAAAAATAATGAAGTACGACTTTAAAGTAAGTCAGTCAAGTAATGAAAAGAGATGATATACAAAGCTAGGGGTAATTCCACCCCCTACAGTAATGAAATATAACCTGTGTTTTTGTACAACTTAATTCAACCTTGTTCTGAACTCGTTCCATCTCCTCCTTGAAGCATCTTTACACTTCATAATAGCCTACTGCAACTTTATTGATGTTATCATAAGAAGGTTTTTAAATTAAGTTAAAAATCAGAAACCATATGAATAAACAATACATAACTCTCTGGAAGCCTTGATCCAGACCTTGACGTTGTGCCTTGAGCTAGATTTGTGACTGTCAATGTTTCTGACAACTGAATTACTGCTTTTAAGTCACACAAAAACAATCATCAGCCATTTAAAAATTCATATCAGAAGCTAATTATTTCATGGTGTCAGTAGACAAAACGGAGAAATAATTTTGACTATTGTAGAACAATAAAGGTGGCAGAGACCTGTAGAGTTTATCTGGTCCACAGTCTGATGCCTATTTACATCAGAGGGCTAGAGCACCTCTCTTATGAAGAAAGGTTGAGGGATTGGGCTTGTTTAGCTTGGAGAAGAGAAGGCTTCAAGGAAGACCTGATTGCAGCCTTCCAGTACTTGGAGGGAGCTTATAAACAGGAGGTAGATTGATTTTTTACATAGACAGATAGTGACAGGACAAGGGGAAATGGTTTTATTTTAAGAGAGGGGAGATTTAGGAGAGATATGAGGAGGAAATTTTTCACCCAGAGGGTGGTGAGGCACTGGAACACGTTGCCTAGAGAAGTTGTGGACGCCACATCACTGGAGGTATTCAAAGCCAGGTTGGATTGGACCCTGGGCAGCCTGATCTAGTGTTTGGCAATCCTGTCCACAGCAGGAGGGTTAGAATTAGACGACCTTTAAGGTCCTTTTCAACCCAAACCATACTGTGGTTCTATGATCTTATCACCAATATAATTTTCTGGAGTACACAGGAGTTTCCTAGATATTTTCTGTCCACATACTAAGCCTACTAATGCTATTTGGCCCTAGTCAGCTTGTAACAATGTAAGAGGATTACAATGTTGTAGCATTAATATTTTAAATCACGGCATCACCATGATTTCAGGGAAAGTATCACATAACTTCTGTGAAATGATATTATTACAAGTTGCTCTGCCACTCTGTCATCTTGTAGAATACTCAATCCACAGGAAAACCCTCCACCCCAAACCAACAACAACAAAAAAAAAACCCACCAAAAGACTAATGCAAGTTTGTTTAATATTAATCATATTCCAGAGCATATGGGTTTAGAGTTCCATTTTCTGTAACATCAACCAGTTTGTACCTGTAATAGAATCAGCCCTATTTCAGAACAAAAAATGACTTACAATAATATGCCAGTCATGGAAGAGTTTTTGATGTCAAGGACTTCGTTATATGTTTGGGTGCAAGTTTAACAACAACAGCTGCTCCAGATTTAATGAAGGTAGTACTCAAGAGACAGATATTTCCTGGATTTATTTATGAGGGCTTACAGAAAATGTTCAATATGTACCAAAATATACATTGTTCAGAGACTTTCATGCTTGAGAGTGAAACTCTCAATGTTTGATTCATAATGGCTATTTCACAAGGGCTTACAGGAAATAAAACTGTTTGTTTTAGTTGCATACAGCAAAATGTTAGAAAAGAAAGATTTATGTTCTCCAGTGACAGTGAATGTTTTGGGCTAATTTGTCATGGTTACCATGGACAGAAAATAAAGGAATATTATTCAAGCACTACTCCAATTCATAGATATCTTAAAGTCCAGTTTCAGCAAATATGCACAGTACTGTGAGGTCTCTTTTTAATCTTTCATTTACTCTTCCAGCACCTTTTAAATATAGGATATGCTACCATGTAGGATATTTTTAATAAGTTTATATGCATATTATTTTAATATTATTAAAATGCACATCCGGTCTACTTACAAAAGTATTTTTCTGCCTTTTGGTCGTCCTCTTACTGTGCATGTCATCATATGCACACAAATTACTTATGAAGTTTTGTATTTTAGTTTGAGACCCTTGAGTTAAACAGAATTTTAACAGTAGCTATACAGTACTTAAAGAGGCTGCTTAGTAGAGATCTCTAATTGTGTCAACCCAGTTTACCACTCCAGCTTAGGCTTTTTATTCTAGATAGATTGTAATATGACATATTCTTTTGAAACAAAAACACATTTAAAAAATTAAGTGCCTTCCCTTTTCACTCGCATATTATGCAACAAAAGAATAAGTGACTGAAGAAATAAATGGAAAACAATGCAGCTGCCTATATTTTATTAGAAGGTCAGAGAAATTAGTATTATGAAGGAAATTTTGAGAAAGATGAACACTGGAAATTTGATTACAGCGCAGCCTACGCAAATAGAAGTCAAAATGCAAATTTAAAAAAATATCACACAGCTTTAATTTTGTTTTCTTTTAAGATTCCAGTATCTTTCAGCATCTGTATTGATCAATGCTTTGCAAAGCAGTACCACTATCTACAGGTTCATACCTAGTCTGTGGAGATTTTAGCTTTTCACTATTTTGTCTTATCTTTTCTGAATTTATGATCACAATGGTATCTGATCACACGCTACTGGTTGTTATTGTGTTTTGTTACATGCTGTTTCAACTATTAGGGTGTTAACTGGAAAGATGACTGAGCAGAAATAAATGTCACAGTATTACAAACGCATTTTGTCTGACTGTTGAAATACTTCAGTTTCAGCATCATAGAGCCTATTCCAAAACCTTTTCCTTCCACATTTTAAGCTGCCAACTCTGTCTTCAGCAAAAATAAAACAGAAAATACGCCACATGTGCTGTCTTCATAGCAAAGGACGATTCCAATACAATTCCAATCAGCATAATTATCTTAGGACAGTTAAAATTCCCGAAAGGTATAATCTTTCAGCTGTTTCTTAGACCTCACAAAGCATTAGAAACATATGCATCTATCTGCAAGCATGGACTTCATTGTGTCTTATTTGCCACTAACCACTTTCACGGTGAACTATGAGACATAAGAACTAGAAAAGTCACTTTTTCTTTCCACTTTTCCACTATTTTTCTCCCTTCCCCCACTACTTAACTAAAAACGCTGCTTTTGCCATAGATTGTTTCCCTCCCACAATTTTTTCAAGTTTGTCTATTGGTACAGATTAGTATTTTCTAAATTGAAAGTAGTTTTTTTTAACTCAAATTACTTAAGAATTCTTGCCATTTCATTTTTTTTTTAAATGAAAAATCTTAGAAATAGAATTGAATTAAAAACTAAATGTTGTTCTTAACTTCTGCTTTTGCTTTTCTAACATTTACTTTTAAAAAGTGACAATACACAAGAGGTATTTCATGTCAACCTGATACTGAAGTTTTGGCAGTTTACTGAAATCCATTACTTACACCATTTATATTTCCAGAATTATAGAAATCATTATTATTTACCTTAAAGTTATCTGAACAAGTATCTTCTGTGAGAGGATGACCCAAGATCCACACGCATTCAAATTTCCCTCAAAGAACACAAATCTGGATTAGTGATTCTTAGATGTCACTAAGAAGGCATATTAACAAAGCACAACATCCACTTCCTCTTGCTCTTTGGCAGTGCTAATGAGCACTTCTCCAGCCTTTACTCACATTCTTCTCAGTTTCAACTCAAACATGCCTTCCATTGTTGACCTGTCTTTCTCCTTTCTTTGGGATTTGTCCTTTCTCATTTAAACATTTTAAATCATTGTAATTCATCAAAAGATGTGAGGAATGAGTTAGTAATGGCACTGGAAGGACAAAATACTGTTTGCTTTTTTTCCTCTTTAAAAGTCAACATTAATAACTCATTAAAAAAAAAATCATAAGATAGATTCTTCACAATTCCCATATCATATAATCACTTTAAAATGAAAACTTTTTGAAATAAATGTTAACTTTAACTCTATTTTTTTTCTATACTATTTTCTATATTTTTGAGCTTTCAAAATTTGTATTTTTAAGCTTTTTCCATAATGTTCACAATGAAGACTCTCAAAACTTAAATGAAAACTAAAAGTCTTACTCAGCTAGGCAACTGAGGGAGTTGGGCGTTAAACAAACAAATAAACAAATCAGTAAAAATATACATACTTCTTCAAATCTTGTGTATTATTTTTTAGGTTGGAAGTTTCTCATATCAATAATTCCTTTTCTTTAAGATATCACCTAAAAAAATAAACTCCACAGGAAAAATCTGAAGCAGAATTAAAAATTGTATTTCAATTAACAGATACAGGAAGTAAACTATAACGTCAAGGAAGCGAAATCCTATGATTTTTTTTTTTTTACATGATTCCTTCTCTGTAGCATTTAATTCTATAACAATTTTCCACACTAATAATCCTAGGCAACTCCAAAAAAAGTCAACATTATCCCTGAAGTCTTTATAATAGTTTGAATCTATTTTTCATGTATAATAATCCAGTTACAAGCAACAGAAATCTAGTCCTAAATCTGTTAATGGACTTTGCAATTCAGTTTCCTGGGAAGCATCACAAAAAGGTAGCAGAGAGCAGCTTTAATCCAATTTGTAAATAACATCAGTAAAAAGAAGTAAAACTATTTTTTCTTTAATATCACTGCTCAGCTTACATTATTCTTTGCATTTAGTAGGGTTGAATGAAAAGTAAGAGTTATTAACGGCTTTCTCTTCAGTAGCCATTAACTAATTCATGCTCTTTTATGGAGCTGGCTCGTACTACTGCATGCTACACCGCCCAACGCTGTGACTCAGGGCATCAGGCAGCACCAGTGAATCACTGGATTTTTAGTGGAACTTCTATGATGCAGTTGAGAGTTTTTCCTCAGGCTTCTCTGCCACTCCCAGTAGGTCACTCCTCCCTGACAAGGCAGAAACGCTTTTCTCAGGAATTATCTTCTGCTAGTAAGATTGCGGCACAAGTCTTGGCCTATTTAAATCCAGACTCCCAAATAATCAGTAGGCATCTGTTATTTTATTCTGCAATGTTCATCTTTCCATTTGCTTACGGCTACTGAGATTATAACCCTGCAAGGCTGAGTTATAAAACAATTGCTGACCTAAAATTCTACACACACGTAAAAAAAATCCTCAACTCCAATTTATCAGACTTTCTTTTCAAGTTGGGTTGTCCATCTTGTAAAAGGATATATGTCAAAGGATGAATAAGAATAGCTTATATGCTAATAAGACCAATTTCCACTAAGAGGTTATCAGATCACTCAAGGGCCACTAATCCATCAAAGCTTTCTCTCTATCCCATCACACGCCTGAAGGAGACAGAAGATTTCTCCAAGATGCACTGAAAGGTAATTCATATTGTTTCCAGTATTGCATCTGATGGAGCACAAAGAACCACCAGTTTGCCCCTTGACGTTACAGTGCTTCTCAGAAATAAACACGAGTGCAGCTGAAGTGCCCTGCACGCCCCAGTCACCTTCACTGAGCTGTTATCATTAGAGTAGTTCAAGTGTAGACAAACCTTCAACGAGTATCACTCTGAAACTGCTCCAAATGAAAGACACAATCTTAACCTGTGTAACTGAAGCAAGCTCAGAGGATGTGTATTTCTCATATCAAGCTATATACAACTGTCACTTTGATGTTTCTCCTTACAGAAATCGTGCCCTTAGTATGTGTTTTGTTTCTAAATTGATGTAAATATATGATACTTCCATTATTCACTCACAACCAGCAATTGGTTTATACTGGAACTTCAATTTACAGCAGTGAGATTTGAGAAGGAGTTACAATACATTTTAGCCCCTCTGAGGCTCAGAGCACAGTAGTGTCTCTGTGGTTCTTCAGTCAAGCCAGGAAAGAAATCTAAATTTATATGAGCCTTAGTAACAAAGTTGAAAGAAACTTCTTTCAAAGAAAGACTGAAACTTTCATTCAAGAAGACTGTTAGCCTGCAACATAGAGAGGAAAAGGCCTTAAAGCAACTCCAATCTGGATCAACGTTTTAAAATTGTGTTAAGAGTACAAATTCCTAGATATCATTAAAATTAAAATAGCTGCTTTACTGCAGATCAAAATATTGTGCATTTCCTCCTGTCACACAAGTCAGGAGGCAGAAAATAGCCTATGTATGGGAGTCAAGACTACTTTATAATTACTCAGGGTTCAGATACTCCTAAATTAACTGTATGTTTAGAGTGAGGGGCTCAACAGGCAACAAGGCACACTTCATATCTGGCTACCACTTTCCTGAGAAACATCAGCATCTAACTATCTACACTATATGGCTGTCATAGTCATTGCTGTGTTTTTCTTTATAAATAATATAGCTGCTGTAGATATAACCCAA
>NW_010298903.1:4671-51863 GCF_000700745.2 Antrostomus carolinensis | reverse complement strand
AATTCGACCCATTCAGGTTAATGGAAGTAGCCTGGATATAGCCAGGAAAAAATGGATGAATACAGTATCTCATCTGGTCTGTATAAAGATTTGCTAGGAAAGTTATAAATACTGAAGAAACCCTTTTTAAAGATTAGCATAGAGTACTTCCAAAGTAGTCAACATTAGAACGTTACAACTACTTCAACCTACCAATGCAAGTTTTCAGAGGTGTTTCAAAAGCCAACTTGAATGATATAAAATAAAAGCATGCAAAGAACAGTCATTCAGTATTTGATGGCCTGTAACCAGAGCTAAACAGAAGTCCTTCATAACTTAGGAACTTGATGAAGAGAGCAGTGCTGCAAGCTTTTCCACTGCTATTGTCCAGTGGGTGAGTAACCAACAGGAACCACCCTGTCTTGGACCAGGCACTCGCCTCCCTGCCTGCCAGCTCAGGCTTCGTCTCAGCTGCAACAAGCATTTTTAAGGTACATATGCGTAGACTAAATACCTAGCTTAACTTTTTCTGTTTGTTTGTTTATGAACTTGAAGTCTGGAAGGAGAAAAAAACAAAGCAAAACAAAAAAACTCAAACAAGACAACACTTTCTGTTAGGTTTCTAAGATCATCAGAACCATCCTCATGCTCTTTTTTTTTCTTTAACTATGCAATCATCTTAAATCTTCATATAAATCTTTCTTATTTTTATTGAAATATAAATTGTATGAATAAAAGACAGATTGAAACATATCAGACATCTTATACAAATATTTAGCGCTGCTAAAAACCAGTGATCATACTCTGCAGAAAATAATCTTAAATGAACTAACTGCTCACATATTGCTAATTTAAGAGAGATTGTATTTTTTTCACTTGTTTATTGTCTGGTTGCCACAGCAATGCACTGCCTGTTTGTTTCAAACACTACATGGAGAGTATAAACATTACATGGAAAGTCAAAGGCACTTTTTTCTCAGCTTTATACTGTACATGCACTGATTATTTCAGGCCAAAGAGGACACAGGCACAAAACCCCAAAGAATCCAAAATGAACTTTTGCCAATCCCAGTTTTAGAGTACCAAAATGTCAAACTACAGCTGTTCTGTCTTAATGAAGAGATGTACTGCCCAGTTTAACCCAGTCCCTCTCTCTGTCTTCCCCAGAGGGAAGATGATGACCTAATGTGAGTTTATCTCACTAATGTATGTATCTCAACAAAAAGTATCCTGCTTTATGTCCTCCTTTTCTCACTTGCATCTCTGACTGGCACACAAATACAATTCACTTCAGAAAAACAGTGTTTTACACAATATTTAAAGACTTCGGAGAAAATATTTACTGATTCAGTAGGTAAATCAGGTAGCCTAGAAAAAACATTTTTCACAAAAAACACAGACTATATGAAGCAAAACAATTTCTGGCACTGATGTAGTTTAGTCTGAGTGGTTTGGAGGTTTTTTTAAACTCTTACTGGGCAATAAAAACACTCAGTAAATTTAAAAGATAATTATGAATTGAAATTGATCAAAACATCACACATTCTTCTTCTGCTTATGAAACAACTGCAGCATGCAGTTTCCCATACAAAATACTTTAAGGACAAGCAAACAGCAACTGACATTAGCCATTGCAGTTTTCCACAAATCTTAGATTCATTCCACTGGCAACCTGTGCACTAGAGAACATCACAGTTGGTCTGCTGAAATTTTTGTCTTATACAACTTCCACTGATCTCAATGCTATTTAATATTTGCCTTCCCACATTTAATGTTAGTAGACCACTGTGTCCTCATCCAATTTCTGAAGCACGGTAGTCTCTGTTGACCACATGCAATTTAACTTAAAATTTCACAACTGCATTCCCACCGCAATCCTATTTCATCATGGGATTGTCCAAAATGCATATGTAAATTATTTCTTTTTCTTTACAAAACATACAATTTTAATATCAGAATTTTCATGAAAAAAATACTAAAATAATATCTTCTGAGTTCTTTCGGAGATTAAGTTGTGAATATATTTTTAAATGCATTTTTTCTTCCTCTAATACACAGGAGAAGGTA
This sequence comes from Antrostomus carolinensis, assembly GCF_000700745.2. Classification (NCBI taxonomy): domain Eukaryota; kingdom Metazoa; phylum Chordata; class Aves; order Caprimulgiformes; family Caprimulgidae; genus Antrostomus; species Antrostomus carolinensis. The sequence continues at coordinate 49,817 of NW_010298903.1, read as the reverse complement.
CTTGCACATGTTCACTTAAAAATCATGTGAGCAATGGCATGAAATTCATTGCCATTCCAGCAAAGCAATGAATAGCATGATCTGTGTTATGCACTATAATTTACAGATGAAAATCATAATAATACATGTTTCAGACAACAATTCCTCCTAATAGTCTGGAAGTGAAACAATTAAAACAACACACAAAATTTTGACAGTGCAGTCCTTTGTGCCATAAAATTTCATTACAAAAACCCCAGTCCTTTTCTTATTTTTTTTAAAAAAGGTGATTGTAAAAGCTGAAAGTATATACAGAGAAATACTACTTTATTGTTTGTTTATTATTAGAACCAATGCACTTGGAAAAAAATACACAAAAAATCTTCAGAGATAAAGAACTGCACAACTGAAATGCTCTGCTGCAGGGCTCCCAACTACACAAAAATTATCTTCCAAAAGATTATTTTTTCCTAACCCTAAAATCATCTGCAGTCTAAACCATCACAGCTACAACCACACAACTACCTTAAATGCACAGATTCATTAATAGTACTGCCACCACCAAAAGTTTATTGGGAGAAAACAATAATTTGCTTTTCCTATTGCCAAAAAGCATTCACAAAATACAATATATTAATTCCACTTCCAATTTCTAAGTTTTATCCTTCACTCAAATCAGTCTAAGATGTTATCAAACACAGGAAAACTGTCTGGCAAAAACTACAAGCCCAACTTCGCCCCCAATCCCTTTCAACAGGGCTCCTCTAAAGAAATCTTAGAATATTTCTCCTATATTGAGCTTTTTTTTCTGATAAATTCTAATGTTGCTCAGGTGTTTTGGTTTTTCTTAATGAGACCACATCATTCAACTTGCTTTCATTAGAACATCAAGAAACTGTCTAGTTTCCTCATGATAACCTACTGCCACTTCCACCAATCACGGAATGCACTTACACACTCCTATTTGTTCTCCATGTCAGTCTAAGTGATACCACATTTCTTCACTATGCAGATGATAAGCCTTAAAGCAGATCTATGAATGAAGAGCCATATCACTTCCCAGCACATTTCAAAATGTCTGGTTTCTGATATAGTTTTCATTTCTTGATTTTATTCTGCCTTATCTAATTCACCAAAAGGCTGCAATTTTAGGTGGCTAAGGAAAAAAAGAAAGAACAATCCACAAGGCTATGACTTTTAAAGAATGTTTGGGAGGCAGTGGGAGCGGAAACCCTGTTCTATTGCAGTTCCACATACTGCAGCCTAAACTACTGTAAATAGTTTAAGCTGAAAAGAAATAGACAATAAAAAGGAGGACTGAAATGTAGAACTTGCATGCCAATTAGATCCTCCTAAGTTTCAAAGCAACATAGGATAAAGACAAATATAATACAAGATCTGAAAAAAAACATTGTGGGAGTTGACTGACATTTTATTCTCTGAACACATTAAAATATAGCAGTGATGCATCATGAATACAACCTATAGGTACGTCATCAGGTTTCAATGAAAAACAAAATTTCAAGGGAGCAACAAATGGTCCTGCAGCTGACAGGCCAATAAAATATCACCCATTCACAGCTTAGAAATTTGTTTTGAATGAAAGTATTTTTCAGAAGTATGTCTTCAAGAAAGGGCTATGTCAATAGAGAAAAAAACAATTTTTCCCCTGTTACTTCCTGTAGGTAAACTTACCTAGATTCAGCTTCCAGCCACAGTGCTTTCTTTTCACCTGACAGAAAAGGTCATTGTGGCTTTTTGCCATACTTACAATGTTTTTAGAATTATGCTGAAAAACACCGAGACAACAAAACAGAATGCAGTATGCTAGCATAAGTGTTCCATATAATAAAACATCCAACTCTTTACTCTTTGTTATGCAAGTACGAAAAAGATGGATCTTCTTACCCGAGGATCAGACTGGGAGGTCTTTTTAAGCCGTTTGTTCCCTGAGATCCCAAAATCTTTTTCAGAGCTGTTCTCCCATTCCTTTTCGCCACATCCTTTGTTTTACAAATCCTTTTACAATGCTTATACTTGGAGACTTCTATCTACAGTAGTGTCTTTAGAAATGAAATGCGTACAGTACTTATTCTAGACTTGAGGAATGGTACAAAAGTAAGAACCACAGCTATTACTTCTTTAATGGGGTCTTAAATCCTCAGATATTTTGTGGGAACTAATTAAAACTATCTTTCATGGAATATATGGAAAACTCTGACATGTTATCTCAAAAAAGCCCACTGCAATATCCCCTTATCCATAGATTTCCTTAACAATCCTTTTTTCACTTTTAGGTCACTCTAAGTGATCCTGATTTTTTTTTTGTTTTTTTTTTTTCTGTAAATGACTAACTATAGGAATGCAAAACTTGATCCTCTCCTAAGACATTCTGAGATGCAGGGTGTTTTTTAAAAAGGAAATTTACCATTAACAATTACATTTTCATTCTGTAATCCCTTAGTATTTTAGCAGACTTGTCTATTACTTTAATTCCAGACAGACGACATCACAGGCAGCTTCAGACTTCATCATGGACAAGTGGGATAGAATACCCACTGTATGCTGACAGAACAATAGCACATTTTCAAGTCTTCCATAACTTCCCAAGGATTTAGCATTAAAACCCTACTTGAGCAAGCCAGAAATCAGTTCAGCCAATTCTTTTTGCTCTCTTGGACACAAATTATTTGAGGAGGATGATAGTTTAAATATGCTCATCTATGTAATATCTTCCTTAGTAACTAATGGATTGTCTTTGTGACACACAAATATTTTTGCTTTTCAGATTCAGAAGAGAAATACTAATGGAACATCTTGGCCTGTTCTGAAGCAATGGTAACATTTTTTTCATAATAATTCAGTAATAAAAATACAAAAAGCCTAACAAGAATATAAGGCTAGTACAGTTCACAGAAAATTTTAAAAAGCATTTCTGCTCATAATTCGACCAGTTGCAGATCTTTCCCTTATATTACTCTTATTCTGATTTTTTTTTTAATTCACTTTTTTTTTCCCCATTTCTTCTTTCATATTTTTAAACTCCCACTTAAGCAGGAAAAGTCTCATTTAAATGTGCTTCCTTAAGTAAGAAACAATGAGACTTTTGACTATCTAAATGTTCTAAAACGTGTTGATACAGATCTATGTACTTGATTCAACCATCTGTTTGGTCATTACTATCTTTTGTGAAAGAAACGCAGCATGAATCAAGCAAATCAATCAAGGATCAATCACCCTTTATACCTGTGTATAGGAAATCCACCATAATCCATACACACAAAACACACAGCTAAAGATAAGAACTCAAAGGTTATTTTTTTGATACAAAAAAACCCCAACAAAACAAACCCCACACCTTCATTCCCATCATGCAGCTTAATTAATTCAATGTACTTGCTTCTGTAACATTTTAATGGCTCACTTCATGGAGCCACGTAAAGAAGCACAAGAGTTTCATAACTTCAGGAGTGCTGGGAAGACAGATACGAGGTTAGCTCTAAACTCAAAAAACTCCCATGCAGCAGCCAAACAAGCTGCCAAGAGATCACAGATGTATACCATATGAGCTGCTTGAACTGTGATACTGAAGGAAAGCCATGGAAATTTTTTGTTTATAATGTACTCATGTAATTCTAAGGTATATTGTGCATCATTTCAGTTGTTTTGTTTTTCAGTTTGATAATTTTATAGCTATACTAAGAAATAAACTTCAGGAAAGGAACACAGAAAGCAAGATAACAGAAACTAGAAAGTGAGAACAATGCAAAAGAGATGTACATCTTAAATGGACCATGAGAGACAGAATCAGTTTTGAGCTGACTTTGGGTTTTTGGGGGTTTTTTTTGGTTTGTTTTTTTTTTTTTTTTTTGAGATGATTATTGTGCTAACAGAAGTTAGTGCAAAAATGTAATTACATTTTTTCTTTACTGACTCCAGACACTAATTTTATCACAGTGACTTTCTTCAAAAGAAAACAGCAGACTGGCTTTCTATTCTGTTCAGAACTAAATCCCCAAGTTATAAGATACATGTGAATGAAGTCCTTTTGTCTTTTGATAATCTAAACTATTCGCAGATAGAGCCAAGAAACAGCTTCTCTAAAACTGCTAAATTGCATATGACTAATCCAGGGGAGTGGGGTGGAAAAGGGGATGGAAATCTGCCTGGGCTGAGTCACTGTGAAGACAGAGTAAAGAATGATTGTTGTATAAGCCCAAAGCTATTGAGACATAAATTGGCTGACCTAGTGGCCAGTTTTTAAGGCTTAGCACAACTATGAGAACCAAGCCCTCCTTGATATCTTGCCCTTCCCCTTTCAATAAATGAAACTTTTGAGTTGCATTAGTTTTGAACTGAGATATAATTTTCAACTGATGAGGATGCCACATAGCTGAAGTGATCAAAATTTAGAAGCTTCAGCTGAAAAGCTGCTACTTCAGCTGAGTTTGATTGTTTGTTTCAACAGGATCCAACTAATGGACTGAACAATAAATAATATCTCTGAAACCCAAACTCAGATGTAATTGTGTTTGACAAATAAGTTACAGGTTCCAGGTTCTTTTTCTTGGCTATCTCTTCTACTGCTGACTTAACTACTGCACATCACTCTCACTTATGTGAACTTTCTCATGTAAAATCTGGAATAAGCAAACAATGAACAAAAAACACAGAGACACATTTTTCAGAGAGAATATGTCCACAAAGTCTCCCTAAAGATAAGAAGGACAACAGGCAGTTAGATCAATTTTAAAAGTCAGCATGTAAGGGAAAATTGATTTCAGCCAAAAAAATCAGCATTCTTTTAGTGTTACTCCTAGTGGAACTTTCAGGAAAAAGCTATTTTATTTGTAGACAGAAGTATCCAAACTGAAGTGCCTACAAGTAATAGTTCTGCTGTAATACTACCATTAATGTAATGTTTTAGTTTAGTATGCCATTGCCTGCAACTGTTGCCAGCTTTATCAATTACAGTAAGAGAATACTGGCACATGACCTAAAATGCTCTGAAATAATCAGTTCAACTGTTTATCTACCAGGTTGTCTAAAATTAGTTTCTATGCCCATGGGAAAGAACTGATGGAAACTCAAGATCTTGCCTATCTTCCATAGGTGTCAAGTTGATAATGAATGGAAAATTTAGGACCTGTGAAACAGCCACGCATCTACTCTGACCAAAAGATAATCCTTGAAAACAAACACTGAAGGAAACCAGATCCTATCTCTTAAACAACTCTCCTTAGGCCATGGCTGTGATTACTTACTTTTCTTCACTGAAGAGAGCAGCTGGGATCTGTAACAGAATGATCTCCCAACTTAAATGCCCAGTTTCAGGGGAAGCCAAGAGTTGATTCGTTACAGAGAGCACTTGGGAAATTCTTTAAAACCACTATGGGCTTGACTGCGTCTTAGTTACAACTTCAAGTTTTATTGGCACCTTTATTTTCTGTATTTTAAAATAAGCTTTATAATGGGTGGAAGAGAAGAAAGGCCACCATACACATAAAAGACATTTTAGTGAAATGGAGAGGACTACCTGACCTCCAATCCTCTCTTCTCCTCTCTTTACTTTAAGGATTGTGCTGAATAGAAGATCATTGGAGAATCCCTCTTACCTGGCCCCTACTAGAGGGTCCTGATTTGATCAACAAAGAACTTGCTTGGTGTATCTGCTGAAGAGATCCTTTTACTTAGACTCTGTTTTAGTCTGCTACACCAAATGAGTACTGAAATTTTAGCATGTACAGATATTACATGCTAAATGTATATCACTGAGGCAGGGGCTAGGCTTTCTTGCAGGAAAAGGGAGAGGAGGACTTAGAGCAGAACGTGTGCATTATGATACTGTCATCAAGCTTTTGCTTTGGAAATCTAACCAAAGCAAGAAGGTTGTAACAGTGCTTATTAAAGATACTCAACACATAGTTAAAATCCCCCACAAACGAAACTATACCTTTTTGGTTTTAAATTTACTCAGTCCCTGCTGCAGAGCAATACAGACTTAGTCAATGCCTCTCACAAATTTTTCTAAAATAATGATCGTAAACGTGTGATTTTCAAATAGAGACAAGTGCCACAAGTGTTCCCTTGGGGCAGCATCTTCAACCTGACCAATGATCAATTACAAAGCTTTATTCAGTGTATTGCTCAAAACCATTATATCTTTACTTAAAATAAAGAGATGTGGCATTTGCCTGGATCTCAGGATTCTAACTATCTTCAGCCTGATGAAGAAGAAAGAAACAACTGTGTGGCTATAAATTTAAAAGACAAACTCTAATAATAAACATTTCTAGAAATACTTGATATATTAAGAGCTTGCAATACTTCAAACTAAGAAATATTATCAGAATTTTTTTTCAACACTTATTTTTTCTGCCCTTGTGAGATTATAGCTAGACTGTCCCCTCAGAAATATTCTGGAATATAGACAATATATCATCCACAAGACAACCAGCAGATAAATACAAAAAGTTGGAATCTACCCAGTATTTTTAAAGATGATATTTATACCATAGCTGAGATTAATATCTTTTTACCAAATCAGGTTTACTGGGGCCTTCCCAAAGTAACACCTCCCACTATCTTGTTTTATCAAGATAAAATATATGTTCACTTCTTAAAATGCATACTGCTTCAAAAAAGGCCATAAAAGTTCCTTGAGCGGTTAAATATGGCTTTTCAAAACTAATTACAACTTGTGCAAGATTCCAGCGGAGCCTCTGTAAAAACACCAGTTCCTTTCAACTAATAAGACCACTGCATTATTCAAGCTGTGTTAATGTAAGAGACAGGATTAGTTTCTAAAGTAGGAAATGTCTATAGCTTGGGTGTTAACAACAGTCAGTTTATGTTACTTGTCACTCATAATCTGTTTTTGAGCACTACCCAAAAGCTTTAATAATAAATGCAAGAAGAATGTTTGTCTCCATCTTGTGTTGCACAAGTATTTTCAAAGCAATAACTACACAACATCCATTAGGGATTCAAGCATCTATTAGAGAGTCACACCATATAAATGTTAGCTTTCCACTATAAATTTATTTTTCTGAATTCTAAGAAACAGAAAACAACACTTCTGTAGTCTTTATTCCCAGAATTTATTGAAACTTTTAAAAATTTATGCAAGCAATCCTAGTAAATTCAAAATACTACTAACCTGAAACTAAGCCAAAATAACTCCAATGAATCATAATTTGCTTATCTTAAACAAGAAGAAATTGTATTCCATTTCAGATTGATACTACTGGAATTTTATAACTTACAGTAGTAATAAAGGATAAGGATTCGTCTAAATGAAACAGAAAACTTCCACTCAAAGCCTTAATTGAATCAGTACTACTTTTCCATTCAATAAAACTATTTCCCTCAATGTATCTCAAAATTTAAATAGTTTCAGAATCTTATATATTTTTTCCTCAGCTGTTACCTTAACCTTAAATAAAATATGTATTTCCTTCTCAAAATCAATGCCTATGGCTGCTATCCAGAATTAAGTCTACAGAGAGTTCAATGTAGCCTGATATATCTGGGCTTTCCATCACATACCAATAAGTTGTATCATTCTAGCTCTCAGAAAGAATGAGTGCATATGATAAGGACAGCTTTCTCTTACTAACCATTTTCCTTTCAAAGAAACTGAAAACTTTTAACAAGGCACAGAGGCTGTATGTTCCACACCAGGCTACTGAAGCATTAATAGTTTTATGCCTTAGTTATAGAGAAACCCACACAATTTTTTTTTTTTAAACAAATATTAATAAATTCTTTACTATATGGAAATTCATTTTTTTCCAAAGTCATGATCCAGATTAAGTTTAAAGTTGTAGCTGAAAGGCAAATGCTCATATGTTGTGGAATCTATGTGTTATTTTCCTAAGGCATGTGACCTGACATCTATGGACTTTTTTTTTTAATTTATTCTTTTTTTCTTCACAGTAGCTGTCATTTGTTGAATTGCATGATTTCCCATGCTCAAGCACATAAACTATCCAATTTGAAATTTGTTACAATTTCTTTTGTACTCTTTCTTGTTTGGTTAGAGAGTTACATTTTAGGTAGTATTACCTAAATGGTCTACAGCAGTTACACTTCAAGCCCCACACTTGAATTTGTTGGATAAGCTCCTTGTCATAGTTCAGAGAGCACTGAATCGTGGATTCAAGCCTCATCGTATGCTTAAGAAACGCAATGAAATTTGAAGTATATGTTCCAAAGATCGACATATTCAGTATCAGGAAAACTCTCCTAGATTATTAAATTTGCCTGTGCCTTGCTGCAGAGGGTACTGCACTGGGAAAAGAGAAAATCCACTTCTTTTGAAAAAGACCACACAGAGACAAGGACCAAGACTAGCTATGTACAACATCAAATTGTCACCGTGCCTTACACGCACAAGCTACCAAGTTGAGTCACTCACACGCCACGAAATACAAGTGTTCCTTTATGTAAAAGTAACAGAGAACTAAAAACTAATTAACTAAAATCTCAGAATGACAGACAACTGATGAACAATTGATTGTACCCATATTTTCATAAAGTTCTGGGAGGAATCTAAAATGAGTATGTCAGCTGTGGTAAATTTAATAGGAAGCACATAACACAAGTATCTTCTGTCAACCTCTGAATTAGCTGTGCAATCACACAGAGAACCTCCACTCACTTGAACGTGGTGGTATCATGAAATTATAAACCTACCTATGAAGGTCCAGAAGCTCCCTGACAGGCAGACAGGCCTGTCACTGTGTCAGTTTCAAGCTGCAATTTTTCTCTTTCAACAAGGAATCTTTAAGACTCCTGAAAGAGCAGTATGAAAAACTCTGAATATGCATCTGGATCAATTAATGATTAGACAGTTAGATTTCAATCGGTCTACAGCCTTAAAATTGCAATCAGAGAAAAAAAAATCAAAAATCAGCTTGTAAAAAAAAAAAAAAAATTAAGAAGAAATAAAGATCCTGGACAGTTCTTACAATGAGTTCTAGGAATTTATCAAGCAGGACAGCACTACCAGAAAACCTGAAAAGAGACATTTCCCACCCTGTCCTTGCTACTGGCTTTCATAGGAAAAACAAATAACAAAAAAACCCCACCCAAAACACAACAACAAAAACCCACAACAAAAGGTCAACTTGTCAATTTAAAAGGTATTGTTACCAAATACAAAACATCTTTATTCAGCACAATAATTTATTAGAAATTAACAGAAACATGCTAAGCATCATAAATGCAAAAGATCAACTTGAGTAGTTATGTCATTCAACAAACATCGGATCAGTTTTACATGTGTGACTGAATATATATTCGTGCTTCTTTAATATCACCTGTGAATGCACACATTTTCAGAATGCTATCAGGCACACTTCAGTTCCTGGCTCCTACAATGTGAATTAACACCATCTCAAATGTATCTGCATTCTCTACATGTTCTTTTAGTACCTACTGCAAAAAGCTAGTGGAGTTTTAACACAGTCAAGAATTTGTTCCAAAAATGTGTGGAAGAAAAAGCATAGGTTTTTGTAATACAAAGAAAGGAGTACAACAGATGTGAAATGGTTTTGTAGATATTTCTGTTTAGACAAATCTGAAAAAATGGATTTTCCTAACAAATAAAAGATATCAAGCAACTCCTTTAGGCTTACAGTTCTCCATCATGACTCTCTTGGTTTGTTATCATTACACTGAAGCTCTTTAAATTATTTGTACTCTGAATAATATACACAAAAGCAAGAGAGATCATGGATAAAAGTACTATTTCTTGAGATGTGGTACCTTCTGGAAGCTTGTTACCCTGAGTGCAACATGATAGGGTTAGGAAAAGTGTATGTGCAACTCCAATTTTGGCACCCTACTGAATATGTATACTACTCTTCCTAGCCTTTACATAATAGTGGCCTTGATTAAAGACCATTGTTCAGGAAGGGAAGCACATGCATTTCCAGATGGCATAAATATGCTGCAATGACTAAACAACATTTGATGAACACATGCAGCTCTGGCAGCGCACCAGAAATAAACCACTGCATTCGTGTTATATAAGTACTGTCTGACAAACTTGAGATGAACCACACAGCTAGATTTGGATGGGTAAAGCCTGAGAATACACTACCTCTCAACTCACAAGTCTCAAAAATGGTTAGTAATAAAGGTAAAAAAAAAAAAAAAAGTTATAGCATCAGTTTTAGATGCCAGCTTCTCCAACAGAAGTTAAAACCAATATAAGTTAAGCTTTCCCCCTTCCCCCGATTTCTGATCAAGCATTTATTTTAAACTGCTAGCTCACAAGGAGAGCTTTAAAACACTTGATTCCTGTTTAGCCTGGTCTCTATTTTCCTGTATGTTAAATCTTGATGATGTTATTTACACTCAAATTCACCTCTCCTTTTTAAGTTGATGGCTCCCTGTCCCATTTCTATTCAAAGACCTCAGTCGATCTCCTGCAGACCTCATTGTCTGATCACATTTAGCATGGCCAAAGAAATTCTGCATCCTCCAGATGCTGCCATTTATTCTCTAGGCTGATACAGGTATTGGCACCATCTCTGCTACTAAGGTTTGTGAAACAGGCAACACCTTCAGCTCAAATCTCTCCCAGGACCTCCAAAGTCTAGTTTCATTATTAAAGGCAGCAACATTTTGCAAATTCTTTCCTCCACCAAGCAGGTTTATTTTCCTCACGAGAAATTCAGACATCAAGGATGTGTATCTGTCATCTTCCCTCTCGTGTTTGGGTTTTCAGGTGGAGTAACACCCACTTTTTACGTTTGTGCCATAGAACCTACGGAGATCCACCACTACAACCAAAGAATATAATGGCAAGAAAATAAGAGTAGTATCTGCCCCAATTATTTTCCAAAAATTAAGACAGTCACAGTGAATGGTCTCAGTCTTATCTTGTAGTAAATACTATGCAACTTAACATTTTCCTAGCATTCTAACCACAAAGAAAACAGATGCTTTAGACAAAAGGATTCAAAAATTCTCAAGGACCACAGACAAAAAGGAAAATCAAATTATCACGGTAATTCAAATGCATTTGCAATATAAATATATACAGTCCAATCTTCATCGGGATTTTAGTAGTAACATGTATAAGGGTCTTTTGCTGAGTCCATTTCTGATGCCACTTAAATCTGTTTTGACATTCAAAAATCAAGGTGTAGTCTGGTAAGAGTTAACAGACAAGTCCTGTCCACCCACCTCTCCCACACACAATCTGGTGGAATTATTTCTATAAAAATTACCTTGAATAATTTGCACTCTTTGGCACCCTCAATCATTAAGTTGTTAGAGCACTGGTTATACATATCTTTTTGTATTGTTAGATGTTACTACAGGTGATTTTCTAACAAACAAATGTAAAGTGATAGAGCTTAGGATAAACTGTTAAAATCCATTACAAAGCAGAGAAAGAGCAGAGAAACAAACTTTTCATTACTAATCAAGCAATTTTGGAGTCGACTGTGCAACAGCTTTTGTTGGTTTGCTTCTTTTACTCATCCTCTCTCAGGATAGAGGACTGGTACATGAATTTTCTTTTCTAAAGAAAGGATGTTCTTTTTGCAATCATGCTGAATTTTTGCAATCATCCCCAGATTACATCACTGAAATAAGAATCTATAAACTATAAATATGGCAGGTAGCTAATATGCATAACATATCACCTTCCACTGGTTGCCACAATACTTCTGCTACCACATGTCCAAATAACAGTCTTATTAAAATATCTTTTTCCCAAATATGTTGAATAATTCACCCATAGCCTGCAAGGACTCTTAAAAGCAGAACATCTTAGTTATGTAGCTTACAGATTTTTCAAGTTAACACACCAGCAGGCTGCTTACTCCTCTTATCTCTTGAGCAAGAGAGAATTCACATTTAGCTATCTACAGCCAATGAAAACATGTTTTGGCCCCTCATCACAGCTAACAAAACCTTTAGCTGGGTCTCTCAAAAACATCGTTGGTTTGTTGTATGCCAATTAGTGTATAAAAAATTAAAATAAATATTTTAATGCAGTTCTTTAAAAAACACTGACAGATCACAAACACAGACAGAGCTCAAAAGTAAACAGGTTTTCTTCATAAGTAATCCTGAAAAATCCATAAATGTGACTAAGCACTTAATTTTTTTCTCATTACTGACATGCCATGAGAGTTATTTTTTGGAAATGTAACAGTTGTTTTCCAGACATCTCCACACCAAGACAAGTAGGGTTTGGAGTGACCAGAGAGAGATGCTTCTTATTCTCTACTTCTCTACCTTCAGGCATGGGTTTTGTTATGCTATTGGGAGCAAGACCAAGAAGATTCAGACAAATGCTTCTTATTCTCTACTTCTCTACCTTCAGCCATGGATTTTGTTCCAGCACGCTCACTGTAGCAGCACAGGTAAAATCTCAGTGGAAGGGAACCACAGAGGAGATAGTTACGCTATTGGGAGCAAGACCCAGAAGATTCAGACATGATCCAGAGAAACAGTTACTTTACAATCAGCACTAAACCTCAAGACTGCCTTCTAGTAAAGTGTTGTCAGTTTGCAGACAACTGTCATCGTTAATACACGATATTAGTAACTCAGTCCTCCTGATGTTTCAGGGGATGGGGATGTTGGGAGAGTAACAGATAATCAAGATCACTGACTTTACAGAAATCTTCATTGTTTAACAGAAAACGTGAAGCAAGCTACCATTTCAGTGGGTTCAATAACTTCCACTGACACAAGGCAAAATTTTCATCTTTTATTATAATTACATGTGTTTATATTTGAAATATTCCTTTAAACATCCGTTTGTTTTTCACCAGTATTTGCATTCTTGTTTAACATTCTCAGTTTTGACCTATGTCCTAGACAACATCTCATTGTTTCTTAATGAGATAAAACTACATTGCTTGATGTATTTTGTCAGTAACACTGACAAAACCAAAAAAAATGAAGTAGTGAATGGCTGATTTAGAAAATCAGTTTCTCACAGCAGGTAGCAAGACTACATTGTTTTAACTCCTTTGTGATCCCAGGGAAGTAAAAGACGATAGTAAATTCTTTTATGTTCAACTGTTAGCCAAAAATACCCTTAAAAAAAAAAATAAATCAGCTGTGCCTGGCTAATTTAGAGGAAGATGATAGGTTCTCGTGATACGTGTGGTTGTTCAATACGATTTTTATTTCACTTAAACAGTATTTTAAATTGTGAATAAAACAGTACTTGTAAAAGCTAGATAAGTTCATAATTTTTCTCCAACTGTACACCTTCAGAATACCACGTTCACTACATCACCTCAGGCCTCTCATCTAGACTAGAACTTTTACTTGCACTGTAACTGCCAAGCAACAGCTCAAGTTAGTAAGTCCCTAAAAGCCACATTACAAAGTGCATAAACATTTATTTTTCCTGATGGTGATTCAGTTCAAAGGAAAAGACTATAGATTCAGGGAAGAAGGAAAGAGTATGGTCAGGTTTATTCCAAACAAATAGCAACCTCCATCCATATAATGTTTCTGGGATGGACTACCTATATACAAAATAACCAATTCTTATCCTAGTTAAAACTGAACAGCAACAAAACACAACTCCAAGGTAACAAGTTCAGTATGACATAATGAAAATCTGTCTCCTATTGCTTTGTAAGTTGTATAGCAATCAACTAACTGCATAGAGAACTAGTATAAAAAGCAGTGGAAAATTTGAGGAAGATGGTAATTCCAGTTCTGTATCAAGGTATTTTAGCTAAGTTAGAATTTTATCCCAAGCTAAACTGCAAATATATTAAGCATCATCCAATAATTAAGAGTATGCTTTATGCGCTATTTTCTAGTAAGAAGAAAAACAACCTAAAATAGGTTTAGACTAAGGGCACAATAACCCACACATTAGTTTATATGTATAAACCCACACACAAACTATAATATAGCTTGTACATAATTATGTGAGTCATTGATAAACAGCTTCTATTAAGAATATAGAGGAATGTAGAGATGCAAGACAAAACTAAAATGCAGTATTTCTCTTTATTGATAGAAACTACTACTGAAAAGTACCACTTTACAAACCAGAGGACCTTCTCTCACCTAAGAGGTTTCCTCTAAGTTCCACATCGTATGTAGAAGACTAAATCTGATGAGATCTACACATCTGATATCAATGTGATGGATGCCATTTGCTAATAAAGGCCACAACAGCAATTCCTGGATTGGAGAAAGCAGTTTAATATTGTAGAGGATGAGGACACGTGCATAATTTTTCTTTTCCTACTGATATCTCAGTGCTGCAGGGTTTTTTTCCCCCACTGTCTTCTGTCCCTTACCCCCACTCCCCACCCTCCAAAAAAAAGAAAAAAAAAAAAATATCAAGTTAAAAGATTTAGAATAATTCAATGTTGCAATAATCCAGATTGAATAAGCAGTAAAAAAACCTCACTGCTTCCAAACTCCACTTCTTGGAACCTCTGTAGCTCCTAAGACCATTGGTAAGGTTCTGTTAGCACAAATTAGTATATGCTTACATATTTGTGTTATACTAATAACCTACAGGTATTAACCATGCACTGAGAAGACAATGTGAAGATAATGTGCACTGAGAAGACAATGTGCTTCTATGAACAAAACAAAAAACTGTACCTTAAAGACTTAAAAAACCCCCCAAAACAACCCGAAATCTAGATTTGCCAGAGAAGAACACACGCAGAAAGAAAAGGATTCAAGTTCTGAAAACGCCAAAAACCCCAAACGAGTACCAGTTACATTTTATATTCAACAAAGCAATTAAAACTAAATTTTAAATGAAATGTCAAGTACTATTTGCTGGAGCATCTGAGAGGAATAACAATAATAAAGCAAGTTAAGACAAATCATCTTCTATGGAAAAGCTTTTCCACAGAACAATACTATCCAGAAGCTTAACTCTTGAAATAGTATGCTCTATTTATCTCTCTGGGAAACATATTTCAGCAAGAGAACCATGTTCAAGATCTGAAAAACAGAGAATCTACCTTTCAAATTATTTTCTAGTGATACTAATTTCTTTTAGAAAAACTTTAAATGAATTTTTGACTCACTAAAAATTTCAAATATATATATATGTAATTTGGGTTCAGATTTTAAATCTCAAATCAGAGAGCCTTAGGCTTTGTCCTCCATGATAAAAACCAACCTTGCTCCATATGCTGCCTGACATCTAACAGGCAGTAATTAGCATTCTGTAAAATCCTAGGGTCAGACACAACAGTTTATAGTGAGGCAGCAAAATTAGAATAGTACTGTTCCATCAGAAAACAGTTGACCTTGCTCTGCTTATTGGACAATGAAATTTGAAATTAGGAACTTGTTCTGACTGTTGAGAGGAAACTTTACTTTTACAATTACTAATATACAGTGACTTCATAAGATAAGTGAACAAGCAAAGATATATGGTTTTCACATCACTGAAACTTCAGGGAACAAAACAACAGGAAGCCTAACCCCTTACTCACTTTAAGTACTACAGCCACCTTACTTCTGCATCACATTACACAGAGCTATTTCTACAATTGCCAGTTTTCTAAAAATATTGGGCATCTCAAATTTTCTCATTTCTTGCATTTCAAGACAATTTCAGTATGTAACTGTAGCAGAACTAGTGTGTGTTGAAATGAAGTGGAAGAGTTTACACAAAGCTTTGAGGGTTAAAACATATTCATTCAATACTGGTAAAGGTTCTATTTTGGTGAACCCAAAATTTAAAAAAACATTATTGTCCTGAGCTTGAGGGTTTTCCTGTGCATTTACAAGTAGAAAGATGAATGCTTCCTCTGGGGCTGTAAAAGCATTTCTGACGAGAAACATAGGTGAGATTCTTGCTGTTCTTCAGGCTCTGACCATTGTTCATCCTTACAGAGAATATGGGACTAGAGTCTTGTAGTGAAGTTTTAAAACTCACACACAGTAATCGCTTTTCCAGAGCATCTAATGTCCTCTATATTTTCCTTGGGAACCTAAGACTGTCAATATGCCATGATTTAAAGATTCTCCTCCTAAAATGAAAGCATTTGTGCTCAGCTGTACAAGTAAAAGCAAGCCTTGATGTCTACACAGAGATTTGAAATGCACAGCAGGTATGACAAAAAGGGAAAATCCGAAGGAATTGACAGGAAGGGAGAGGAGACAATTCAATAACATCAGGAGGGAGAAAGGACAACTGGCCATTTTTCTTGTATAAATCAAATCAATATCTGTTATTTTGCTATTTTAAGGACATTTTACAGCTATTTTTAATATATTTAGACCTCACTGCACTCATGAAATAAGGAAACATCCTTTTAATGACATTTACAATAGGCCTTAGAAAAGTCAAACTATTTTTTTTGTTAAATTGGGTAGTTCCAGTGAAATCCACAAATCCTAACAGGGAAGGAGAAACTAGGGGATTGTTTATTCATTGTACTGTTTGAGTCTTCCTTTTTCAATAATCCCTCATTTTTAAAGGTATGTACTCACTGGTATTTTAAATGTACTTCCCCCTAAAAGTTCTCCAAACCGTTGCTTACTGGAAGCAAAAAACCAAATAACTTATTTCAATTAAATAGCTAAATGAGGAAAACAGCATAACTTAATTCTCCAGGACTTCTATCAAATATTGTACACATATTAATATTTGAAGAGAAAAAAAAGATTTTTTTTAATAAAAGCTTTTCTTACCTCCAGGCTACAGAAGTGAGCCACTGCATTTAAAGTGAACCTAGAAGACCTGAAGAGTTCATAAAGGTACAGATCAGGCGAGATGGGAAAAATCATGTATCACTTAGAAGTCTGAGATTACACAAAAGATAACACTTAATGCCTTTATTATATAAGGCACACTAGTAATCTATTTCTAAACCAGGCTTCCAAGAATCTCATTCAAGTGTACGCTCTTAAATCCTGAAGTAGTACATAGATATAAATGACACATTAGAAACATTGCTTTTACAGTGACCTAAAAATTAATCATCTAATCTTTCTGTCTTTTCAGTTCAGCAGTTAGTCGAATTGTCTGGGAAAAAATCTGAACTCTCAGTGACCTTTGTTATCCAAATAACATACCCTCGGTGGTTTGGAGCAAAGTAACTATTCAAACCTTGAACCAAGATAGTTTGGACAGCATCAAGAGCTCTGCTAATTCTACTTCACTCAGTATGCTGTGAAAAGTTTTGGTTAGCATTAATTTCTCCAGCTATGTTTAACTTGTAGTAAACTCATAATGAAGTCAAAGAACCCACCATAGAAAAGCAGCCACAGGAAACGGAAGAGACAAATAACAGCATCTCTTCCATCAGCCTAATTAGCAACAGTACTGTAACTAAGGTGGAATGTCTTAAACTCATATCCTCTCTGTTTACAAATTTACACAAAAGGCAAGAAAAAGAAAAGAGCCTGTCACATTACTGTAAAAAAGAAGACTGCTACCACTCAAATAATTGTTTATCAAAGGCTATTTAATCAATTTAATTGCCAGTAGAAAAAAAAAATCTTGCCGGATTTCCATTATTTATTATATGTGGAGTGACTCGCTAAAGTACTTGGAAAGATTTACTTCCAAGTGGTCACCTACTTAGATCAAGCGCTAAATCACTGACTCTGTGATGGTGTTTGTTTAGGTGGCAGCAGTTTAGCTGGCCCAGCCTCAATGGCCCCTTACTGAGATCTCTGTGTGTGTGGCCCATTTTGCACTGCAGCTGGTTTGACACACAAGTCCCACTGTATACCAAACCTATTGTTATTTTAATGTGACTCTTAACAGCCTACTTTGCCCTCACCACCCTAAAAACATTTCCTAAGGGCAGAGCGCTGAACGCCCTACGGCAAAGCCACCTGTCATAAGGAAAGATAAATCACAAAACACATCAGAATTTTCAAAGGTGTAATTTTTTAGGCTCAGCTACATCAGGCTGAGATACAGTTAGAACAAGTATTTGTATAATTTAGACAGCTTTTTTTTTTTAATCATCGTTTCAGAAACATAGATAAGAAAGTCCTAACATCCTTATGGAATTCCCTTATGTTAGATTCTGATTCTTATTCTGATACTTTTAAAGTTACATACAACTATGACACTATTAAAATAAATTTTATATAATTTAATAAAATAAAAATAGATTTCAAATAATTTTATAAAATAATCATGTTACCTAGTTATCTCCTCTAAATCAGATATTAATTATTTGTGACTTGGGGAAGTTCTCCATCCATTAAAAACTAAACCAAAAAACCATCAGCAGCTAAGTAGGCTCATTCATAACATAAATCTTACATATACATAATTATTATTGTATATTAATCAGTATAAAGACTTTTAAAAGGATTTGGAGATATAGGTTTGGTTTCATCCTAGCAGAACAGTGCTGGAGAAGTTGCAAGCATTTACTTTTAAGCTTCTAGCTTTGGGCTAGACATCAGTTCATGGAAGGAACCTACCCGTTCATCAACTAAACAACAGGTCAATTAGATTGTACATTGTAGTTTCTGAATGGCTGTTAACACAGACACTGTAAATGACTCCCCTGATCTGTACTTTTGTTTATGGTTAAAGCTGTACAAAAAAATTGTCACAGACATTTCACACCTGGATGCAGCCTGCCTTCTTACGCTCCATTAAGTTGTTGCAGGTCTCTTTGGCCTTCAAAATAGAGCTCTAGCTAACAAGTGTAATTCCAGCCTTAATGATCCAGTACAAAAGAGGGGAAAGTAATTTTGAGGAACCACAGACAAGTTTTTAACCTCTAAACTTATTTACTTCCATAAGCAAATAAGGGGTAATTATTCCTTATCAGCTAGGAATGGAAAACCAACCTGATCTTCAAGGGCTTGTTTGCACCCTCACCCCAATGAGGAAACGTTTCCAATGCTAACTTTTACTGCTATAGCAGAGAATCATCTGTCAGACTTACCCCGTCAAATGTTCCATCTAGACTACAAAAGACACAACAAACTTTGAACAACCAACCCGTGGCACCTAAGGACGGATGATAAACCTCTTTTCATGCGGCAACTTGCAAAAACTACATCCCCCACCCTACTGCTCTTCAACTTGTGTGTGTGTGTGCGTGCGTGTGTCTGGGCAGGCAAGCAGAGATTCACAGGTTTTTGGGATAGAGAACACCTATTAAGTCATCTAATGTACTATCCTGCCAATGCAGGATAGTGACTTATGGTGCATTTTCCATTCCTCCATCCAGTCCGTATTTAAGTGACTGACACAGAGGTTTTTGGGATAGAGAACACCTATTAAGTCCTGCCAATGCAGGATAGTGACTTATGGTGTATTTTCCATTCCTCCGTCCAGTCCGTTTTTAAGTGACTGACACAATGGAGCTGCTACAACCTCCAGTAATCACTTCAGCATTAAAACAAATTTCAGTGTCAAAAGATAATTCCCAATCATATGCCTACATTCTCCTGTGCTTAACATCACTCCATTATTTTTATTTGCACTCCTATAGACCACCCAGTACAGTTTTGGCACATGATTATATTTTAGGGAAGCAGATCTATAGCAAGCTGCTCCACAGAAGATAAAAATTATATCAAGTATAATGATTTAGTACAGTTACAGAAACAAAAATTCAGAAACTAATATATTTTATCATAATCAAGTGACTGTTAACAGTCCACTAGCCCAAAATCACCTACAGATATTCTCTCCCAGAAGACTGGAAAACAAACGCTAAAGTGCATGACTAAAAAAAAAAAAAAAAAAAAAAAAAAAAAAAAAAAAAAAAAAAAAAAAAAAAAAAAAAAAAAAAAAAACCTCAGAAAAACAAACTATTGAAAATAGAGTATTTCAGATTTATACCTTCACTAAGCTCCCGAAAATTAATTATGTGTCTATAAATTATATAATATATATACATATAGTATTTAAACACTGCTAATTACCAAGCTGAAAATTATGCTCATCAAGAGAAAAAAAAAATAAATAAACAAGGGACACTGGTGACATACTAATTTTACTACATACCTGTCAAAAATTATTAAATTACTGATCTGTAATAATGTAAACACTGCATTTTAAGGCTTAAATTTTAAACCCTAACTTCTGATGCACTACCACATGGAAGCTTTTGTTATTCGTGACAAATTAGATCTGTTTACTAGTCTAGTAACTAGACTAGTCCTAGTCTACATATGAAGCACAAAACAAAAATTAACGAACAACATACTATTATTAACTACTATGAATTATAAATGCATCAAGAATGTTATTTGAGATTATTATTTTAAACTGCAGTATCTACAAATAAATATGATTTTTCCTGACAGGAAGACAGAATAAGAAGCAACTTATCTTACAAACTGCAAGAATTTACCACCATGAATATTTTAAGATGCTTTTAACATAGTCATTCCACTTGCAGTATACCCATCATGTACCTAAAACTCAGACTTTTCAACCAGAAATTATTTATAGACTGTGTAAATTGCATTTCTAAATAAGGACGTAACACAACTAAATCTATGATGTATTCAGAAGAAAAAAAAGGCAAATTATTTTGTTAAAATTCTACTCTTCATTTCTGATAGGAACTAGTGGTTTATCCAGACTGGATGCAGAGCACTGCACTGGAAATTACTGGCTGAGATGGACAGAAGTGACTGTGGGTGTTCAACATCACGCTGTAGGCTGGTTTCATTAAAATTAATTAAAATAATAAAGTTTGTGTATACAAGCGTGCATATACCTCTAACTACTGATTTTCCAAGAGTACAAAATTTATTTCAAGACATCTATGTACTCAATGGATGAAAAAAAAACTGGAATAATAGATAGGTTCATGAATTTATAAGCCTTTCTTTTATAGCTCACGAAGTATAACAATGCATTTCCAAAGTTTTGTGGGTTTTTTAATTAAAAAGTATTAATCACGTTATTAAACACTAAACAAAACATTTATTACTCAAACACACAACCAACCACATTTTCATGTATACTTTTCTGTAATCTTTCCTTTTGTTATATATCAAACGATAAGAACATTGGTTTAAGAATAGTAATCCTCTAATTATTCCTTACAATTTAATGGACATTTCTTACAATGGTGATTAATAACATAATGGGGTAGGAAAGCAGAAGTGGAGAACTTGAAAGTAGTACTATATGCACTACTGTCAAAACTGGAAATTATTGTTCCTTCTCCTTTATGCCTACATTTTTAAATAACAACATGAAGACTAACTACATCTCTCAGTTTGACTGCAGGTAGCACATTCAACAAAAGAAATGCAGTACAGTTTAACCAAAAGCTCTTCTGTCTCCACACATACATGGCAATCATTGCCCTGTCCCCATTCCCCCCACTCCACAACACTCCTCCCAAGACTGGGAAGGTTGTAATTTGTGTACATATACAGTTGCAAAAAGAGAAAGAGAAAATATTCAGAAAAATTAAGCAAAAGAAATACCCAGTAAGAAAAAGAAGTACAGATAAGAGATAAGTAGTGTTTAAGTTGCAGAGTAGTTTCTCCAGGCTTCCTCTGAGGTAAATGTACATTTAGATGGATCTCAGCTTTCTGAATGTACAGAATCCAGGAGGATTAATTTTCTAATCAGATGGTGAAAGATATATATCATGAAATACTTTCACAGAGAATTTGCAAAATGTTTGAAACATATTCTATTATACACCTGAAAGCTATTTGTAATTCTGACAAAGGCTTTGGCAATTTTATTTGTAGGTATTAGTCTAGTACAGGAGGAAAAAAAAAAGGTGTGTTTTCACCCAAGAAATTACATATTTTCTAAAAAACACTATTTTGACACCCAAAGCTACAAACATGCATAGCAATCAGGATACTTTGCATTTTCAGTTTCTTTGGACAGATTATTATTTTCCCAAATTGACATAAAGATCCTTTCATATGAATTAAGTTTCTCATAAGCCTTAATTGATGAAAACCTATAATAGGTGGGACCATATATGTGAAGATATTTTCCCTTAATAAAAAAATAGTACATATTTCATCTGTCTGGTATTTAGAACATACTATGTGTGACACAGACAAGGAAAACAGGATTCTTAAAACTACTTCTCTTATTTTCTAAGTAAAATTTGGTCCTAACCTTGTAATCCTACTGTAATACAGTACTTTTGACCTAGACCCTTTGTGTGAACAACACTCAGCCCTGTGTGCTCACAAGGAGTGCCAAGAAGGTGGTATAGAGCCAATAAGGCTTTGGGTAAATACATAGAAATATTGATAAAGGAGATTGGAAGATTGGAAGATTTACATCACCTAATTTTCGGTACCTCAGCCAAATTGTGCTTAAATTTCCTCTGTTGCACAAGGAAAAAGACCTATAATGAAGTACTCTTAGGAAGCTGAACTTCATTCCACTGAATTTCTCTTTCTCTGCTTACCAAAATGAAGCCGAGATTCTGACCATAAGCACGTAAGTGAGCTACTACTGATTAGGTAATATAGATGCCTCCTCTCTGTAAAGTGAATTTTTCCTCATCTTATTTAACAGATACAAATACATGAAAAATACACGACTTATTTTAGGTTTCTGACCAACACCTATACTGCATTATTTGCCTATTTCCAATTAAAAGGAAAAAAGTATTTCCACCTTCCCCTTCCAACTGACACATCCCAGATAAAGTAGTTTCTTTGATTTGGTCTGTGGTTTTTGTTACAAGTCAGACACCTCTGCTAGTTTCTTAAAAGGTGGTACCTGGCAAAAATAACCAAATGAGAAGCAAAGAATATCCCAATGGTTTGAAGTAGAAATCTTTTAAAGCAACACAAGTAGGACAATCCCTAGACACTTTGCTTGTGGATACAACCCCATGCTATATTTTTTTCCCCAGGAGAAAAAGAGATCTGGCCAAAAGCATTCCTTCTCTGCTCTATCTGCAACCTCATCTCCATTCTCTCCCCACAATTTTCTTCCCCTCAACAATGCCAGTGAAACTGACTGCAGAACTGTGCCCTGAACTGGATCAGTACAAATTTGGATCAGTGCAATTTTAAATCAGTGCTTTTTTAAATCCAAGTTATTTCACTAATGTGGCTGAGTGGCTAGTCAGCCCAACTTTTATCCTAGCACAACTGAATTTGTGACAAACCTTGGGAAAGATATAGCATTACCTTTTACAGGAGAAAAAGGAAAAAAAAAGAAAAAAAAAAAGAAAAAAAAAAGAAAAGAGTACAACCAAGGATGATTACCTTAAATTAGCTTCTTCCCCAGAAAAGCTTTAACACCAAACCACAACCTGAAATAGCCAGAAGTGTCTACACAGATTATACTGGTTTATTTCTTGCTTTGAGAGAGTCCCTCCCTTTGCAGCCAAGGAACCAAAATGGAACAACATTCCTAGTTGTAATTTAATGCATTTCCAAGCAGGAAACAATTTTATTGTTAGTCTCCAAAATATCTAAAGTAATCTAAATGCTCATTTTAAAAGTATATTTTAGCATTTGAAAATAATTTTACTTAAATTTTAATATTTTTATTTATTTAGGTAAGTATAGAGAGAAAATAAAGAAGCAAGCAAAGCAGAAATGCACTGGGGACTGGAATTTCCAAAAAGAAGCATATTTCCTAAGTTAGGAATTAAAAACAAAGTTACAGGTTGTGGAACATATCAACTTAATTCTAAAGATGTAGGGATACATTGCTTAAAAAAAAAGAGAAAATATAAATCATAAAATCATAGACTGGTTTGGGTTGGAAGGGACCTTAAAGATCATTCAGTCCCAACCCCCCTGCCAGCAGCAGGGACACCTTCCACTAGACCAGGTTGCTCAAAGCCTCATCCAGCCTGGCCTTGAACACTTCCAGGGAGGAGCAGCCACAGCTTCTCTGGGCAACCTGGGCCAGTGTCTGACCACCCTCACAGTGAAGAATTTCTTCCTAATACCTAATCTAAACCTACCCTCTGCCACTTTAAAACCATTACCCCTTGTCCTATTATGACACTAATCTGAAACTTAAATAGAAAACTAATACTCTTATTCAGTAGGCATTTAAGAAAGTAACACAGAAATAGTTCTATTAATATCAGGTTTTGATAGGAAATGACAAACTTGTTCCTAGTTTGGCCCATGGCAGAGTTCACAATCATTCAATTTGAAATATGTATCACAGGTCTATTTGATTTTAAAGAACTAATAAAATACAGAAATGTACCAAGAAGGTAATTCTCATAGTTTAACAGTCAAATTTACATATTTAACTATACTTACAGAGCCATCTTTCAGATTCCTTTCATAAGAGAAGTGACACTCCATATTTTCTTCATCTCTTGAAATAGCAAAGTTATATTTGCCAGCTGATTCTTCTCCAGCTATCAATGCTTTCTTCAGCTCTTCAACATACTTTTCTCTATTCATTTCCATGTCATCAGCCTCCCTAGAAATTTCAGCTTCAGACACTATCAGAAAGAAACATGTGAGAAATAAATACTCATATGCATGTGAACATGTATATATATTTATATGTACATACAGACACACACTCACGCATCTTAAAGGGATGGGCAAATATTAGGAGATTGTTTCCTTGACATATATCCATGTGCCAGACATTAATGGAAATATAGCAGCAATACTGTGTTTTTTATAAGAATTAAATTATGTCCCTTTTTTTCCCCGTCTGAAAATGGTTTATTGCTACCAGTTCACAATTCTACTTGCCTAAAGTTATCCTGAGGAACACTAACCTTACAAAGAGTGGAATCTTTTAACTACCATTTGTTGTGACCTCTCAGTTCTCTTTGGAAGCATATAATATAAACCCTGTAAGACAACAGATACAAATGTCTCCTCAAATATTCTTGATCCAGTTTTCCAAGTCTGTAACTTACAACCTTAAAACAAAATAAACTGTCAATTTACAAATGAAGATACACCTAGAGATTTGAGAATCCATTTTTTACTGTTCACACTGGAGGACCACTAAATGGGGGATGTGTCTCCAGTTTGTATTACATCAGGTCTATAGAGAAAATTTTATTCCATTCCCTTGAAGATTAAGAAGGGCTGAAGATGTTACAGAACAGGCCAGTAAAGATGTATTGTCGTTAAAACCCATGATAGCTTTTCCTGTCTGCTTCTGATAACTTATTTCATCCTAAATCTTCTTTTGGTTAACTCTCACACTGAAATGGCAGCTTACCAAGATTCATCATCTTTCACTAGGAGTAGCAAGAAACAGTTCTTGATTTTACCACCTGGGCCTCTGGTTAGTTTCTTTCCTTTTTATTTTATTCTACATACTGTTTCCTCAGTACTTTCAGAGCTCAAATGTTAATCAGAATAACAATCTCAATAAGGAGTGCAGTTTCTTGCACAGACAGATAAAAGCAGAATCTAAATTAAAATTAAGATAGGATCTGTATGATGTAATGCAGGCTTTAATGTGTAGCCTACCAATACAGTATTTTAGATTGTTTAATTGATTAACAGAAGTTTTTTTCTTTTCTTCTGACCAATCTTCTGAGGAAGACTGCTCTAGATTGTCATTTACCCCTGCTTGCCCTTAGTCCTTCCTAACATTTACTCAGCAGTTGAGAGAGCAAGATATGCAAAAGGACATTAGTTTATGGCACTGTGAAAAAACCCACACGAAACAACAAAAACACATACACCAAAACCCAACCCAAAAACCCAGAAAAAAACCCCAAACACATCCTCCATCCTTCACAGAACTGCAAGTGACTTAAAAAGTATTCCACTTAAAACTCCTGTAATTAATAATTACATTTCTTCTCTATAAAAATGTCTTTGAAGATAGTTTCATATTAAGACATAAGCCTGTACATGTACTGATAGAAACGGAACAGCATTTCAAACATGATCCTGTTCAAGTTGCCTCATTTTTCTCCAACCTTCTTCTTGACACAGTAGCTAACCTCATTTTGCAAAGGACACAGTACATATTGAATCAATCCACCATATAAAAATACAGCAAAGATGTAAATGTACATTTATTTGCTATGAATAGTTATATCCTCACACACTTCAGGATTTCTGGATTAATTCTGCACCTTCAGTAATTTTAGCTTATTTTCACAGACTCAGAGTGTTTGAGGTTGGAAGGGACCACCGGAAATTGCCTAGTCCAACCCCACTGATCAAAGAATGGTTAACTACAAAAGGTTACTCAGGACTATGTTTTCCATGGGTTTTGAGTATCTCCAAGAACTAAGGCTCCCCATCCTCTCTAAGCAATTTGTTTTGTTACTTGGTCACCCCTGTGGCAAAAAAGTTTTGTCTTGTGTTTAAATGGAATTTTCTTTGTGTTTCAGTTTGTGCCCACTGCCTCTTGTCTTTTCACTGGACATCACTGAGAAGAGCCTGTTGCATCTTCTTTACTTCCTCTCCTCAGGTATTAATTAATACACATTGATAAAATCTCCCTGAGCCTTCTCTCCTCCAGGCAGCACAGTCCCAGCACTCTCAGCTCCTCCTAGCATAATAGATCCTCAAGTCCTTCACTCATTTTCATGTACTGTCACTGGACTCAATTCCATAAGGTCATGTCTTTCTCACACTGGAGAGCCCAGAACTGGACCCTGCACATCAAGTCTCACTAGTGCCAAACAGAAGAGAGGGATCACCTCCCTTGACCTGCTGGCAATACTTTTCCTAATTCAGCCCAGAAGACTCTTACCTGCCTTAACCACAAGGCCACATGGCTGGCCCACGTTCAACTACTTGTCCACCAGGACTCACAAGTCCTTTTCAACAAGGGACCTGCTTCCAGCCAGTCACCCAGGTCACCAGTACAGACTGGGGCTTATTCCTCCCCAGGTATACAATTCTACATTTCCCTTTGTTGAATTTCATGAGATTCCTGTCAGTGCATTTCTTCAGGTCCCTTTGAATGGCAACCGAATCCTCTATCAAGTCGTCCCCCTAGTTTTGCACCATCTGTAAATTTGCTGAGGATGCACTGTGTCATTACTCAAGTGATTAATGAAGATGTTAACAGTAGTGGACGCAGTACTGACCTCTGTGGTTCAGGGCCACCAGTAACTGGCCTCCAGCCTAGACCTCATGCCACTGATCACAACCCTCTGAAATCTGGTTGAACTGGCTGAGCTCAATCCATTTGACTGTTCATTCATCCAGTCCATACTTTACCAGTTTGTCTATGAGGATGTTAAGAGGACACAGTGTTGAAAGCCTTGATAGCTAAAGCGAAAATAAACATCATCCACTGCCCTTTCCTCATTCAACAAGCTAGAAATTTCATCAAAGAAGGCTACTGGGTGGGTCAGGCATGATTGTCCCTTTGTAAATCCATACTGACTACTCATCATCCTGTCCTTAATATTTTTTGAAATGGTTTGCAGGATTATTCCTCCAACATTCTCTGACTGACCAGCCTCCCATTACCCAGTTCTATCCCCTTATCCTTCCCAAAGATTGGAAAGATTTCTTCCAGTCCTTAAAAACACCCCCTGACCACTATTACCTTGAAAAAATAATAGAGTGGCCTCACAATGACATGGGCCAGATTCCTCAGTCTCATGTCAGTCTCATCTAATCAGGTCTCATGGACTCATGTACATCGTCTCCTAAGATACTCTCTAACCTGACCCTTCTCCAAGGCTGTCTCCTTTGCTCCTGACTTTCCCACTGAACAGAGTGACTTGGGATTTCTGAAGGCAAATCTTAAACAACAAAGACTCAGACAAAGAAGGCACTGAGTAGTAGTACCTCAGTCTTTCCCATGTCCTTCATCACCAGTCCCCCTGGCCCATTCCACATCAGGCCCACGTTATCCCTCATCTTCCTTTTGCTGATGATTAGCTTGCAAAAGACCTAATTACCCTTCACTTTTCTTGCCAGATGCTATTCCAGGTGGACTCTGGCTCTCCTAAATTCATCTCGGCATGCTTGGCTACTATCTCTATATCCCTCTCTGGTCAACTTCCTCAGGCTTCCACCTCTTGTACACTTCCTCTCAGTGTCTGAGTTTAGCCAGGAGCTAAACAGGTTCATCCATGCAGGCCTCCTGACACTTTTGCATGATTTCCTATTCCTGTAAGATAAACCATTTTTGAGCTTGGAAGAGATGACCCTGAAAAATCAAGCATCTCTCCTGGACGTCTCCTCCCCAGAGCCTTATCCTACAGGATTCCTGGAAGAGGTCAAAGCCTGCTCTCCAGAAGTCGAGGCTTGTTATCCTGCTTTTTTCTACATTCCCTCCTCTCATGACCCTGAACTCCATCAACTCAACAGTCACTGCAGCCAAAGGCTGTCCCTAGCTTTGACTTACGCAACCAGGTCTTCCTTGTTCATAAGTATTAGCTTGTGTAGTCCTCCTCTCTACACATCTCAAAATATGTAAAACATTTAGACTTTACTGAGCTTAGA
Source organism: Antrostomus carolinensis (assembly GCF_000700745.2). Classification (NCBI taxonomy): domain Eukaryota; kingdom Metazoa; phylum Chordata; class Aves; order Caprimulgiformes; family Caprimulgidae; genus Antrostomus; species Antrostomus carolinensis. The sequence goes on along the minus strand of NW_010298903.1, from coordinate 21,500 downwards.
TTTAACTGAGGATAAATTTGTTGGGTTTTTTTATTGTTTGTTTGTTTTTGTGGGGAGTTTTGTTTGTGTTTCTAATAACAGGTCACAATAACCAGTTAGGTCATCTATTCACAAATACATCAACTATTTGTGCATACAAAAGAGAAACCCTACCTTGCTAATTACCTTAAGTTATGACTGTAAGTCTGCAAAATCTGACCAGGCCAGTCAGTCAATAACACCCCACCCTATTACCCTGTTTATAAGACACAGGCAAACAGCTAGCTGAAAAAAGAAATGCAGGTGGCAAGACAGAGAGGATGCTAATGCCACCACTGTAAGGAAACAAACAGTTGACACAAGAATAAACTACCCACTTCTGTGGAAAATCTGAGCCTGCAGATACACTCAGTTAAAAGGATAATTTTAATGGGTCAGAATCACATTAGTTATCCCCTAGCACAAGGCATTTTTTCCTGGGCAGATTCAAATGTGTTAGGTCCTTCAAAAGCTAGAAAGCAAAGGGATGCAAGGGAACTGAAATGCTTTGGAGTTATGATAAGAGAGGAGAAAAAAAAATTAATGGAATTGGGCTCAATAAATATGAGCAAGTCAATCTTTGTCACACTAAGATGTGAAATGTCAGGCCAATGACAGTCTGAAGTCTGTCACAGAGGTCCCCATATTCTCCTTAAGAGATAATGCTTGAAATTGAGCATTCTCCGCACCCTTCCTCTTTTAAAGATACAAGAGGAAACCTGTCACACTCATATTAGCTTAACATAAAGTAAAAAGAAAAGGCACAGTACATTTTACCAGGTCTGCAACAACACACACATTCAGCAGATGTCAGAAATTGCAGTATACATTAAAAATAACATAGGAATGCTGTGGGGCTTGCATTAGAATAAACCAGAAATAAAATAACTTCATAATCAGTATTCCGGGATTGGAGAAAATGCTTCTATCCTTACATTTTCAGTTGTGTTATCTATATTGCAGAGAAGGAAAAAAAATGGGGGGGAGCTGGAAAAAAAGAAGACAAGAAGTGTGGCACACTAGAATGCATGTCCCTACAGATTTGTAAACTCAAGATGCATGCTCTTTGTGAAAGTACATCTCCCAAAACGTAAACTATATTCTGTTGTCCATTACAGCAGATGTAACAGACAATCGTACATGAACTTTTTGTCTACAGCCTAATAATGATGAGCTTTAAGGCACTGAAACACTGTGAGACATCTAATAAACTAAAGATTCAAAACAATTATATTAGAGTATATGTCATTTGAAAAACATGTTATACTTTCCAAATGTATTCCTACAACCCAACAAGATAAATTTAAACAGAGCAAAAAGTCAGCAGCAGCTCTCTTCAGTAAATTGAGGTTCAAAAAAATCTTTACAAACAGGACACAGAGAGAGATAAATGGATAAAGGTGCAACTGAAACCTTTTTTCACTGAACGGACATCACAACCATCTTTTTTCTAATATGTAATAGAGCAATGTGGGTTTTTTCTCCTGTGGTGCCTGTAAATGCTGCGTGTTCTTTTCAAACTAGCAGAACTGATCAATCATTAGAGAAACATGAAATGTATAAATTAATATATCTGTAATTCTTTAGCTCATTACCAGGTGAATACTTTGGATCACACTCCGTATTTGGGTGCTTCTCCTCCCTGCCAAGATTTACTTTTTTTTTTTTCCCCTCCTTAAACAGACTCCTAACACTTTTCATCATCACATTAAATATACAAAAACATAAAAGACAACTCCATCAGCAACTCTCATTCACTTCCTGGTAGGTCTTGCCAAGCAAAATAATCCACAGCATGAGAAACCCAAAAGGGATTTCCCATAGCACGAATTTTCTGACCACTGCTTTCCCTCATCCTAGGTTTTGAATTTAGAATCTAAGCAGTCTAAAATGAGATGTAATAACTTAGAAAAAGTAATCAAAAAGAATGCTGAGTGTATGAAAACACAGATCTGTGCAGTAGGAAAGCCGCATGCACAAGAATTTAACTTAAACTCCTAATTAAATTATTCAAAGGACTACTTTTCATTCCTTATAAATGGATCAGATTCTTGCAGAAGAAACAGAAGCTCTCTCCTTTGGATGAGTACCCAGTGGTCGTTGCTAAACTGTTGTGAGTTTCTTTTTCTTTTAATAGAGTGAGGTCATCTTGCTTTTACTGGTCCCCTGTTTTGCAAAATTATCATCCACCCATTCTGCCAGATGCAGGAAGTTAACAAAATGAGAACTGTGTTTACATATTTTTTCTATACTCTTCCAGTTATAGTAACATAGCTTTTCCTTAGAAAAATAACAGATTGAAAGAATCAGCTTTTTGTGAATTTCAAGCTGGAGATTTTAAAGTTACATAAGAACAACCGAAAAAGCTTGTAAACTGAAAAACTGGTATTTATCAAAATTAAAATCCTTTCAGTTATTTTGAAAATATTTAGTTTGACTATCCTATCGTCAAATAAAGAAAGAAAAACCTTTCATATCAGACTACAGGGAATCCACATTGGAATACATGTATTTGTCTTGTCCAGGAACTCCCAATCAGTAGTATGTTTGAACTGTTAAATGGATTACAGGAAAGCAGATTTAATATGTAGACATATTTTAAGTTAGTCTTGCTCCCGATGTCTGAAAGGAAAAAAAGGTAAAAATTGTATTCAAAAGAAGGTTAATGAATGATTAAGTTTCTTTTTATACACAGGAACTATACACACACATATATATAGCTTGTATACATGTATGTGTGTGTATATATATATACACACATATATACAGAAAGCACTATTTATATATATAGCATTAGGTTTGGCACACAATCTTTCCAGATTTGAAAGATCTCTGACCATGTTCCAGGAGATCATGAACCCCACTCCACATCCTCCATCACTGGAGAGAGGTAAAGAGGTAATACTCATAAAAGTTTTTGATGCAAGTTGTGGGTCACAGTTTAAAAAGTGTTTAAAAATAAAGAACCATAATAATTTGAAACTTTTTTTCTCTCCATTATTACCTGTCCCAGTCCATGCACATTGACCATCACTAAGTGTTATACCAAAGCCAGTGCCTAAATCTTTTTCCCATGATACTTGTAGAAAATACGTTGCTTCTGGATCAGAAACTGGATGAATCCTGTTCAAAGTCTTCTCCATTTTCCAGACACCTGTTTTGGAAGTAAAATAATCTTGTTATAACCAATGGCTTATTTTCTAGCAGTGCTTAGCAGTTTTACATAACAAGCTTCAGGGGGGGAAAAAAAAAAAGATACAAATATAAGTATTCTTAGAATTTTATTTTAGTTTCCTCCACAAATTTAGTTTCCTCCACAAAATCCTCCACAAAGAACTGATGATATTTCCAAACAGAAAACTGGATTACAAGAATTAAGGTTTAAAAGAGCAGTGCCAAAAATAAAATATATTTGAATAGTCCCAAATTAAGAAACTAAGTGTCAGGAAGATGGGGAACAGAAAATTACAATACACAAGCATTTCCCATGGCTATGTTTTCAACTCATTCTCCACTATCAACCAACATACAGCACATGGGAATATAATTCAAGATAATCAATATTCATCTGGAAGACTGCCACGTGAAAGCATTTTAATCAGCTTCACTGCAAAGCAGAGGTTGTAGCGGATGACAGCAATCAAAGAAATTACTTAAAAAATTGGATGCTCTGGAGATCATAATCTATGATGCTACAGTTAATATTTTTCTCAATATCAAAGCAACTTGGCGATCTGTACTTGACAAAGACCTTCAAAGGAATCCCATGTATTTATACATAGTCTAATATGACAATAGTGAATCCTCACAGTACTCCAGGACTTTAAAACCAAATTTGGTAATTTGCTTCACACAATAATGAAGAACAGACAATTCTGAAGTTAACATTGACATACAGCATTTTCATTGAGAATGCTTCATGTTGTCCACTACTTGAAGAGTTTGTTTTGGGGTGTTCAGTTGTTTTGGGCTTTTAATTTTTTATTTATTTATTTATTTATTTTGGAAGATTGAAGTGAATGAAAAATGGGAGAACTTACGGCAACCTTCCAGTACCTAAAGGGGACCTACAGGAAGACTAGGGAGGGATTTTTTACACAGGCATGTAGTGATAGAACAAGGGACAGTGGTTATAAACTGGACAAGAGTAGATTTAGATTAGATATTAGAAGGAAATTCTTTCCTGTGAGGGTGGTCAGACACTGGACCAGGTTGCCCAGAGAAGCTGTGGCTGCTCCTTCCCGGAAGTGTTGAAGACCAGGTTGGATGAAGCTTTGAGCAACCTGGTCTAGTGGAAGGTGTCCCTGCTGATGGCAGGAGGGTTGGAACTGGATGATCTTCCAACACAGATCATTCCATGATTCTATGGAAAAGGGCTACAAGTTCACTCACACACTAAAAATAGCATGCCTTGATAAAAGCAGGGAAAACAACTGAGGCATTTAAAGTACAAGCACCAAGCACAGTGATGCTCGGACAGGCCTCTAAAGCTTTCCATTTGAAGTGTAGCAATAAGTAATCATGACCAGGTTTGGTTCAGGCTGTGAGGGGACTCTCTTCTTCAAGTAGAGGGAAGCTTGCTCGTGGACATGGAGAGCAAATCTAGATACAGATTTAACTACCATTGGCCTCCCAAAAAGTTGGCATTTTCAGGTTATGCGGAACAGTTCCAACTGCAGTTGTCTGCAGTGTGCCCGGCCTTTGCTCAACTCTGCACCCAACAAAATCTGAAAATGCCTTTCCCTTGTCCAGCCAAGAGCACTGTATTCAAAAGCAGCAAAATATATGAACATAAGACTTGTTTTTCAAGCATAAAGTTGTATTAACAGCTAGACAACAGCTGCATTGTCAATAACACAAATACTCGTTATCAATATCAACAACATTAATGAAACAACACACTATTTCTGATAGCTAATTAAACCACAATACAGATCACCTTGTACTAACAAATAGCATTTCTAAACAGTAAAAGGAACATCATGTAGAGTCTGCTATGAATTCCAGGCTGAACTTTGGCTAAAACATGTCACTAGGCACCTCGCAGCATTCCTGACTACCCATTACATTTTCATCACCAAATACTCAAAGCGTTAACTTTATTTTTCCAGCGTAAAGCTTAAGTACACATAAGCACCATAACATTTCCCTGCTTAGAATGTTTTTCCAAAGAGTTTAGGATTCAAAAGCTATGGTAGGAGTAGAAGGAGATAAATCATATAGCTAAACATCATAAATTTTCAACAACAGCAAAAGGGATGACTACTATTTGCCTACATAGACCACCATTGCTTATACTATCACAGAGGTCATATTCCACATTTCCATACACAGAAAATGCACCAGAAACTAAAAAGTTACTTAATAGCAATATTGAAAAACACATTTGAGTCCAAAGAACTGTCTTTTCTTTCCATCACCAAGCAGCTGGCCATTTCTGAAAATCTACAGTATGTCTGTGCACCTGTACAAAAGAACAGAAAATTATACATTTGGGGCACTGAGACCTGGAACGAGGCCTTTGCAAATAGCAATTATAGAACTAAAGCCATTTTAAAGATCTGTAGTGCACTAAATGCCTGGACATGGGTCAATAAAGAGCACAGGACAGGAAGCACAAGTAACGTGTGTATCATGTTTAAGCACACGGGCATGTATTCTCCTTTGCCTGAGAGATTCCCTTTTGCTTTTTGCTCATTCTGGAAAAATAGTCTCTTATGAAATATTTTCCTAAAAGGCCTTCTGTGAAGTACACTGTTTTTAAAGGCTTTAATTATTCTTTTTTACCTAATGGTTGTAAAACAGTTGCACACAACCCAGAGAGACAGCACACAAGGTACTGATGCATAGATACAGTTCGACAGAAGTTTTTGCTTGTTGCATTTGATTCTTATCACAAAGGAGAGAAGCATCCCCTGAGAACCCCCTGCACCAGAGGCTTCTAAATGTAGGCTCTTTATAACAGAAAGCAAAGCGAGGGAGTTGTATCTTCTGTTTTTCTGAGTGTCAGTCCTCAGTCGGAAAAAGTGATGCCAAGAAACACACAGGAAGATAAATTTATTTAAAGATGCACTAATAAGGTCTCTAAGGCCCGAGATTAAATTTATCTGATACCATAACACTGTGCTTCCCATGCATCCATCTTCACACATTCACATTTCACTTGAGTGATGTAGAACAGCTAAAAATTGAGATTCTGTTTAGATATCATTCTTAACAGGTCAGTTGACAGCTTAAGGGATGAGCCTGGTAGCTAAACTGAGAAAGCTTCTATACCATATGTACAGCTGTGGTAAAACACAACTTCAATAAAAGCAAACACAGGGAGGAGATACAATGCAGAAGACTGTTTTGCACTTCATAATAAAATGCAAAATGCAGTTGTCAAGCTTTTCCACATTTTATTGTGCATCTTTGAACAAAAAAATTTTACAAGTGAGCATAAAATGAAAATACTTTTTCTCCTCCATTGTGCTCACTGACCTTTTGAGAGGAGTATTAGCTATTACTACACGCTTAGAAACTGCCTCACAAAGCAGAGCTTAGCCTTGCTTGAGACCTCCAAGCACTCAACTGTTCCAACCCATCAACAAAACCTTAAGGATTCCTGGTTGTATATAATGGCTATTATTTACTTATCTTCAAGAGGAGCAAACCTTCTTCATTAAAATCAGTCTGACCTACACAGCATATACAAACACCACTGTGAACAAAAACATTGTACCTTACTGCTTTTTTAAAACCTGTTTGCAAAACAGAATAAAAATAAAAACAAGCAAAAAATGTTGAGTAAATGGATAAACCACACACAGTTAAAGCACGAATACAGCAAAAAATAGCAGAGGAGTTACCTAACTATTTAGTAACTAGCAATTACCACTAACAAAAGCAAAAATACAGAAACTAAATCAGAGTAAATTCCTTATTAATTTGCTGTAATGTAAGTGCACGCACCTCATCCACTCTAAAGGCAGAAACTTAATAACATTTGTACACCACCATATAATATATATATTCCAAAATAAATACAGCCAAAATAAAAATTTCAGGGGGAGGCAGTTGGACATCCTACTGAATAACTGAAGTTAGTTGTACATTCACAAGATTCACAAATAACTTTGTTTAACATCTTTAAAAGATATATTGCTCTATACTTAAAGAACTGAAGTAAAACACACCTCATATAACTAACATACCTCAATTCACCTGCCTGCTTATATATTCTCTCATTACCCCATCAGCCCTCGACCTGCCAAGCATATGTGACTCTTCACAGATCAAATCCTTGTGTGTAAAAGGTCATCATGTTCCTACCCAAGTTTCTGCCCCAGGGCTTTTGTTGGTGGGGGAATCACTGTGCACTGCCAAAACAGATCCTTCAACTCCCCTTCCCCAAATTAACACTTAAACTTCTCCTCCTTATAAATATTTCAGTTTGGCTACCAATGAGTGTTCTCTCCAGGAATGCAGAAGACTGGTAACACACCTCTAGGAAATTTGATTGAATCTACACTTTAGTAACTTCCACGGGAGAAGATGTCTCATATAGACAAACTGGAGAGGAACTGCAGCATCAAGGCTCCAACAAGTCAGGTTTCCCATTGTTACTGTTGATTATCTTTATCTCCTGAACCCTAACTGTAGATTCTGAAAGAGAAAAAATTACATACATTTCAATCTAATATCTAAATGAAGCTTCAAAGGGACAATTATTCAACAGCATAATTCATTGTCCTAACCACCACACATGCAAAATTCCAGCCAACAGTCTTGCATGTGCTTGCCTAAGAATGTACCTTTATACACTCAAAAAGCAGTCTCACTACAAGTATTATTAATGAATTTTTAAATGAATGCCAAACCATTTCTCTCTTGTGGCTATTGTCTCAAATAATCCATTAACACTACACCTACAGCTGAAGCACAAAGAGTCACAGCTGGTGTAAGTACTCTGGGCCAGACATTCAGTCAGAACAAAATAACTGCAAAGGTACTGACAAAGAGGACTAAAAAATCCATGTCAAGCCTGGGATCTGAACTGTTCACACAAGCATGTAGAAGCTGATATGGCTTTTTAAGATTTTACTAACAACCCCATCTCCACCAAGTCATAATTTCATTATGAAAGACAGCCAAAAATATAAAGGATGAGAGAGAGTTCAAACTTTAAGAACTAGTTTCACTTCTGTATCTTTGGGTGGAAAGGTAGGGACACAGGTAAGAACTGTATTAATGCTCAAAATGGTTAAAACAGGCACCTGAATTTTGTCACACTCGCTATTTAACAGACCAGCTGCTGCTGAAGCTTATTTAAAAAAATCATCATCATTATTATATCTACCCAATAAACTAAATTACTGAAATGAGACCCTTACTGTAGCAGTCTAAAAAGCACCTCTGGGTCTAATCGACCAGAGGAGCACCTTCAAGTGCCATTCAATATTCAGCAACACTGTCTCTGTAGGCTCTTTCCATTCACTATCTCAATAAAATGAGAGCAGTCAGTACTTTGCTCCTCCCTTAATTATGATAAAGAAAAGCTGCAGATAAACTGATTGATTAGGGCCATAAGAAAGCCAGTGTTTTTCTCCTTAAGGGCACAGGAGGTCACAGCAAATACCAGCACCTCACGGTGTCAGAGCCCAGGATCTGAGACAAGCTTGCAGGTGGGAACAGTTGAGTCCCACCCCAGATTTGTAAATCAGAGGCTTTATTGAGGCCTTGGAACAGTTGAGGATTGAGCTGTTTATCTTTAGCACTTTGTCCCTTCAGTCTTTGGCTTCTATGATCTATATTAGGTAATGTTTCTTTCTAAGGAGAAATCAGCTGTTGGCTGGTGTGCAATTGACTGGAGTCTACTCTCTGAACAAACAGAGTACACAGTTGCTTCTGAATAAACAAGACACTTTTAAATTTTGGTTTACAAAGAATTTTATATGTTGTTTTGGATAGCACGAGGCATAGACCAAAAGCCAAATCTTTTAGGCTGCTCCAACACAGCATCATTGATAATATTTTGAACTTCAGCACTTTATTTTTTTTTTTCCCCCCCATACAGACTAATGGCTTTTTTTCCCCCAAATTGCTTCGGGTGCAGGTGTTCCAAACTTCAGCAGCTATGCATGGGAGGCTACTTACAGATCAGAAAGAGCTACTATGTCTTTCTAATGGAGCAATTAACTTAAGTGCTTTCTTGTTGAGAAAAATAGGGAGCTATCTACAGTGAGTTCAGAATAGAAGACCAGCACATACAGCACACTGCTATTAAAGTCTATAATTTCATCCCTTCTGTCATTGGCTTGACCACAACATAAACTACAAATCAGAATCTAATAATCAGAAGAAAGTGAATGGTTAACCTATAGTCAGAGAACAGGTACTATACAGGAGATGCTATATGTACTTAAAAATTGATTATTTGAGATTTAACCAGTCAAGGAAAAAAATCAGATTGCTTTTAAAGATTAAAACTAGCTATTACCACATTTTCTAACAGAAGGAAATAAGATGTCTGTATTTATGAATATTTCTAGAGATATATTTCATACAAGTTGATATTCTCTCATGTTAATTTAAAATTCCATTAACTCAAATACTTCAAGAAGAAGTGCATTAAAATACCTGACAAAAACTTCAATTACAACTCAGTTAATCTAAGATCTACGTATTGACCTAATAAGGACTTCCTCTTTTTTCTTTTCTTTTTGGAAGAACATGATTGGGCCAACAAACATGAAGAAAAGAATACAGCACCCTTCCTATTGCATCTCACCATAAGCCTCCCATTCCCTTGGCCACAATATTTGTCTGACACTGAAGAAAGATTCAATAATAACCTTCAGCTGTAACTTCAAGATACATCTGAAGACCAAAGAAGATAAAAATTTTGAAAGAGCTTTGTTTTCTAAAGAAATTTAGGAGGATAACATATTTTTATAGTACATGCAGCCTAAATTGTATCTACTTGTTCTTTTGTTTAACTTTGTTCTATACTAAAAGCACAAGGATTATAATTTTGACAATAATGCTTACTTTATCTTGCGGATAAAGGAAATGAAACAAAAATTGGCACTGGATATGAAGAAGTGACTGAACGCCTTTATAACTTTGTGCAGACGGGTGAAGGGCCCATTTTAAAAATTCAGCATGACATTTGATCAGGAGATTGACTTCAAGACAGCTGCAATCAGTATTTGGTCCTCATGGGCCCATCTCTCACATGGCTAACATTTGCACGGCTCGCTTCCCACTGTTTCGTGGCGGCCACAAAAGCATTGGAAACACACTCATATTTTTTGTGCAACTGTCAAAAAAAACCCAACCTCAAAACCCAACAACAACAACAAAAAAAAAAAACCCAAACAAACCAAACCAGTCTTGAGCTTGTCAAGACTCCATGGGCCAATAGGATATGCAAGATTTGCCACAAGAGATCTGGAACCTACGATAAGGAATAACCCTTGTCAGACTTATTTATTACAGTCATCAGCTGAAAAATGAGGAGAAACAGAAGGAAGCAGACAGTCAACAACCTTTATACTAGGAATCTTACTAACAAGCTTTGATCTTAATTGTAGCCTCCAGGCAAAGCCCACCCTGGTGTCTTTCATCCTCTTGAAGTCTCAGACCTAACCCACTACCAACTGCAGGCATCCAGGCTTGCCAAGCTTACTTATAATCATCTATATTAGGAGACACTTTAAGCTATAACAAGGTTAAATTTTTTTTAGGCCTTCATATATGAAAATAAACACCCAAGTGGGCAATTATACTAGTATATACTAGCAAGTAATGGAGTATCTGGATAGATTTCCAAAAGGGAAAAACCTTCCTTTTTCACCCCTTTCTATGAATTCTTCCCAACACAAATAGTTTGGTGTGCACACGCTGTCAAATCCTCACTTTCTAAAATCCAAACAAATCAGAAAAATCCTAAGGTTTCCTTAGACAAATCAGGACACGCTAACTGAATGTTATAAACCTGTGAAAAATAGAAGTCACACAACTGAAATATTTCCTGATGAAAAAGTTAATTTTAGTACTGAACATACTAAAAGTCGTGTATAGAATGGAGCAAGGAGCAAGGACCAGCTTCAAGTGGGCAGATCTGGGATGGAAAGTCAGCAGGCATGCCCAAGAGACCCAAACTCACTACTTTTGTTGCCTCTAGGAGATGGAAGCCCCAACAAGTATTTTATAACTCTGCTCTGGCAGTAGGTCAGCCTGGCTTTCCAAGACCCTACCAAAGCCAATGGTGGCACAGAGCCACACCTGTCTTGCCCTCCCTTGAAAACTGCAACCTTAGACTATTTAGTAAGAGATTATTCACTTTCTAAAAAAAAAAAAAAAACAAAAAAAAACAACCAAAACCAAACAACAATTTCCCAATAATCTCTCTGAAAAGACAGCACTAAAATAACTATGTGTTTCACAAATGACAAATAGAAAAAGGAAACAAATCTTTACAATTCTACCACACACAACTTTTGAACCTGAAGATAAGACCGTATACAATCAGTAAAAACCAAGATTCAGGAATTCCTAGTATCTTAATTGCTTTTCCAAAAGTGTCTCTGCAGTTTGCAGTAACTTAGTATTATCCATTTGAGTATGGGAAAATTGAGGAATAGAAAAAAAAAAAAAGCAGCATGTTTTAACTGCCTTTTGCCCATCCAAAAATACTCAGATACATATGTCTTTTTGATGTATGTTTGGATAACATAGTAGTCTGGTTGAGGTATCATCTGTTTTCCAAAACATTGCCTTCTTTAGGATTAAGTATGATCAGGATATTCAACATAAAACAAATCTGTCCTACAGATTTCCTTTGTTTTCTATTCTTTAGTCCCCTTATAGACCTATTATAATCCCACTCGGTTTGACATGTTTCCATAAATGTTTGACTTAACATCACTGAACAATGGATTCCACTAAACAGACTAGTACCTTCCTTTTTTTCTTTTTTTTTATTTGAAATAAAGTCAAATAAATTCAGTACTATTGAATCTACAATAGCTCCCTAGGCAAGAGAAACAAATCTGAAACAAGGATAAATGAAACAAAGAAATCTGTGTCAGCTAGATATGGATGGATGTAATTCTATATTTAAGATTTCTGAAGCGCTTTGAAAAATTGAGCCCAGTAACCTGGAAAAACAAGTTTCACCGAATGTAGCCACTTCAGTGGGACAAGAGCGGGTATAAATATGAAGGCTAACATATCCTCCTCTCCTCTCACCTCTGCACCCAAGACTTTTCAAAGAGATGGATTATTTTAATTTCACGTCCCTGTCAAATTAATAGTAAAAAATAGCCCTAGACTCCAAATTGCTTTATTTTGCTAAACAGTTTCCTAAGGCATTTTCTTTGAAGAAAATTCCTGCACTACCCTGTCTTCACTTGACAAAAGTTTTATTATGTTTTTCTTTCCATTTGCTATTTACCTTCTGGAAAAGGCAACATTGATCTCTCTGAAAACAAAGAGCTCACACTACTTTAATTTATTAATTTAAACATTGTAATTCCTTTTGTTTAATCTGGCCCCCACAGAAAAATAATTCAGAAGACATTTTCAATACACTTAAATTTCAATTTTGCAGCTCTTTATTCAGCCACGTTTATCACTTTGAATTGAAAATTAATTACTTTTTGGATGGATTAGGCTGAGCAATCAGATTTTGAAGATAAGGCAAAGAGACATACCTCCATCCCTATCCATCCACGCTGAACACAGATGGGTACGAGTTCAGCGTTGGTTCTTTAATCTGCCTTCAATGCCAAGCCATGAAATTCAGAGTATCAGGTAATATGACAGGTACATATTACATATAATGCCATGCACCTTCAAAAGATGCAAGAAACCCACAGAAAAGTAAAGCACCAGTTTAGCTTAGGCTTTGTGCTAATGCATGTTGGACAAACCAAAACAGGAGAGAAGCACCAGTCCATACCCAAAAACCACTGGCACGCCAGTATTTTAGCAAGGAAGAGGCTCGATGCACAAGGCCCACAACCTCACCAAGCTCTAAGCAAACAAGCAGCTTTGTTTTTTTAAAAAATAGATAAAAAATAAGGACACAGGTCTACTAAGCGGATAGCAAATTTAGTGGCCACTGATTCTACACCCTAAGCCATTGCTTACATACCTATTAGCTTGTGCTCCACCAGCACTGTCTACAAACCACACTTAGAAAGAGCTTCGCAAGAGTCCCTCGTACTTTTTACATCTTAAGTTCTATATATAAAAATATAAAGCTTTCCAAGACATATCAGCTCACTGCTTTTCTGAGTAGTTTTCCTGACTCTTTCATGTAGTGTGGCCAGCAGGTCGAGGGAGGTGATTCTCCCCCTCTACTCAGCTCTTGTAAGGCCCCACCTGGAGTACTGCATCCAGTTCTGGAGCCCCCAGCACAAGAGAGACATGGATCTGTTAGAACAGGTCCAGAAGAGGGCCACGAGGATGATCCGAGGGCTGGAACACCTCTCCTATGAAGACAGGCTGAAAGAGCTGGGGCTGTTCAGCCTGGAGAAGAGAAGGCTTAGGGGAGATCTTATAGCGGCCTTCCAATACCTGAAGGGGGCCTATAAGAAAGCTGGGGAAGGACTTTTCGTTAGGGCAGTTAATGACAGAACTAGGGGGAATGGCTTTAAACTGAAAGAGGGGAGGTTTAGATTAGATATTAGGAAGAAGTTCTTTAGTGTGAGGGTGGTGAGACACTGGAACAGGTTGCCCAAAGAGGTTGTAGATGCCCCCTCCCTGGAAGTGTTTAAGACCAGGGTGGATGAGGCTTTGAGTAACCTGAGCTAGTGGAAGGTGTCCCTGCTGATGGCAGGGGGGTTGGAACTAGATGATCTTTAAGGTCCCTTCCAACCCAAACCATTCTATGATTCTATGATTCTATGTAGTGATATTTTTTTTTCCTTGCTAAGAGCTAGGCAAAAAACAAAACCAAACCCTTACTCTCAAAAGTTAAACCTTTACTCAAGAAACTTAATGCTGAGTAGGGGGTCTACTTAAGGAAGCCAGCTTTTCAATATTAGTCTTCCCTCACAACTACTAAAGAATGCTAGCTTGCACTGGAGTGAAAAGAAATTTGGAGACTAATATAAGGACACAGCAGGGGCACACCAGTGATAAATGCCATTGGGACTTGAACTGAGAGGGCAATTAGGTACTCATTAAGAAAATATAGCACAAAAGTGCTTTGATACTGCACCAGCTAGACACAGTTTTGAGATCTTAAAGTGTAAATTATCACAAGGCAAATATGTGGAGCACTGGTGTAGAGGTCTCAAAAGTGTGGTTTTAAGACTGTAAGTCATTGCCTTCCCAGGTAAGTTACATAGGTTCTTATGGAATGATGACATTAAATATTGGGGGGTGGGGGGGGGGGCAGAAACAAAACAACAAAAAGGAAAATTATTTTAAAAATAAGTCTCAGTTAAGCTTAGGCATACTGCATGTTGGGTCACACTTTACCTTCATGTTGCTGGACTTTCTAGCTCCCAACTGCAGAAGATAAACAGAACCACTACTGCACATCACTCTCTGAAATAGAACAGTGAGCAAATGCAATAACTCTGAACTAATGCAGGTACATGACCATAAAAAAACCCAGCGCTTTGTGCAGAAGAGACAGCCTCCACAGGTCCCACAAACTGTTCCAGTACTGTTTTGATACAGTACCCACACTGCATTTTCTTTCCTTTCAATGTTAAAAGTACGCTTATTTGTTTTGCATCATCAAGTATCAAAATCACAACACGAACCCCAAATTAACAGTATATACCAAAACTTTTCTCCTCTTAAAGAAAAGAAAAAAAAAATATCTATTTTTAGGACAGTCAAGGTTAATAAAGCAAATCCCTAGAAGAGACAAGATTAAAGAAAGATTATAAAATATAAAGCACAGTTCTAATCTATATACTTCTGTGACAAAGCAGAGGGGAAATAAAAACAACTCTTCTCTCTAATATCCAGGAGATTAAGAAACGTAAGTCAAGTAGGTCTATTACCAAGACACACAAAAGAACGGTTCAGCTACTTCCTCGCCTCTTTTCTCAAAAAATAATTATCCTCTATGATAGCAATGCCTAGCTTTCACCAAAATTAACATTTTTGCCCAATCTCCGTTATGCCTATGACCACTGTGTGCTGTATTCTGTAAATTAACGCGAAGTTTCACAGCTGGAGAAGTTTAATATAAGCCCACACAATAATTTGCTGCCTCCAACTACTGTCTAAGCTTCCCTCATTGGCTCAGTCAACACAAATCTCTCCTCAGATTTTTGTGAAGTTTCCACCACAAGCTTGACACAGCTGAGGGCATTTGGAAAGCCCCATGCTCCTTCTTTCCTGTCCAGCTACTGTGCTGAAAAGGGTGGCCTCTGAGATCCTTTTGTAGACCTCTAAACAAAGAATCCCTTTCATAATCATCTGAATCATTTTTAAAAACAAATGCAGCCTGTGATAGGATATATAGCCTCACTCTTCCTCTAATTGCATTATTTTTTCCCTCCCAAGATAGCAAGCAATTTGGCTGATGTCTAGATCAAGAACACAAAAGTTCTTAGTCTCCACACTCTTAAAATCACATAAGATCAGTCTCCCTTTTTTTATTATTTATTTTACAATCTCTGCTCTGTCTGCTCTGTTGGAGGACACCTCTGCCCATAAAACTCATCTAGAAGTTTGCAGAAATATTCCACTAGTTTTCCAAACTTTGGAAATTTGGACTATTTAATCAAATAATTTTTTGTGAAATTACTAGTATGCTTCAGAAGACAGTAACACCAAAGGCCCTTAGGCACATCCATAATATTTTTTTTCAATTTGGAACTTCTCTTCTAAGGTACGTTGATCAGATTTGACAGTGTTAGATTAGCAAACAACAGTAATTTGGTAATTCTCTTCTAAATTTCACCTTAGCTTGTGTCAACACTGTACTATACATAATCCAGTAAGGCTTTTATATCTTGACATATCTTAGACAGCATTATTATTACATTATCTGATACAAAGTTCCCCTAATAACCTTCAAATTGACAAAAGCCTTTTCCCACCTTTCCTTTTTTTTTTTTTTTAATCCCAGGTACACAGACAAAGGAGGTGGAAAAGACTGAAATCCACAAAGACATCCTAATTACCAGTAGGATGTGAAAGGAGGTTTCTTAACCCTGGGAATGGACAAAGCTCAAGTGACCAGAGGGACCAGGGATGGAACTAGAATAAAAATTTTTGGTGCAAAAATTTTCATTCCATGACCCATTTAATGGCATCTTACAACAGTTTTCTAAATTGAATTATCTGTTATTTAGTGAAGTTAGTCCAGATCATAACTTAAATGTGTATGCACTTATTTTACATTTTCCCCACAAAACCAGCAAGCACCACACACTTTTTGCCAAATATAACAGTGAAGAAATTACAGCTGCATCCTCTTAACCTTGAAAACATAAATAATGGCTTAAGACCTTGAAAATCTCACCCTCACCTCCTGGTGATTCCACCTACACTTCAAGGATGTGTGGTGCTTTTTCATTTGGGGCTCCTGAGCTCTAAAATAATCTCTTAAAAACATTCTCCACCTACTGCTAAGCCCTAGGTGACAAGAGGTAAGCATTAAAATTTCTCATCTTCAAGTGGCACTGAAAGATAAGAAGGACATCAGAAACAGGCATTGAGACAAAACAGCAAGTGACCCTGAAAGGTTCATTGCACGTACCTATTCATGTAACATAGCAAAGCCAACATGCAGTAGAGTAAGCCACCTTAAATTATCTCATTCACACTGAAATGGAAGTTTATTGGCC